>NW_027526422.1:67164405-67346905 GCF_048455015.1 Haemaphysalis longicornis
CTGGCCCCTGCGAACGCCCCCAAGGACTAATTGTGGGCGTCAAAATAAAGCAATGAAACGACCCAGCCACAGAAACAACTATAAACGATAATTTTGCTCGCTTTCCGGACACTCTGACCTCGCTGGAAAAAAATGACATCGCATAGCTGACCTCGAGTTGCCCTTTTATACACAGCTACATATGCTCAAAGCTTCTCTGTTTTGCTTCTACCGTTATTACGGGCTGTAGTCAGCGGCAATAATGTATACGCTCAAGGCTTTTTGTGTTTGTACATCAATGCATTTTTTATACTCACCCGTCCACCACTCGCACAAGATAAGTACCGAACAATAAAAGATATCCTCACTTAATAAGTCTTTTGTGCAAAGGAGATTTCGCTTACGTGTCGGTGGCTACATCCGGTAACCACAAACGCGCGCAAAAGATGTATAACCCTGAGGGCTTCAAACGAAACTCCCAACCGCAGGAGCACTCGAAATTAACACGAGACCCGACGTATTTCACTTATATATATTCCTCTATTGTGAGACACCAACTTATTTCGGATTACGTGCATTAGCCATTATTCTACGACCTTTACCTTTACAGTAGAGCATACAACGTTCCTTAGTTGCAACCTGAATGGCTTCATAAATTAGGCTTATTTATTTCCTTCGCGTGGAACAAATAACCTCTTACAGCTCTATCGCCCTTAGTAACCAACCTCGCGATTTTATGTATCGCTTCGAGTGCCATAAAAGGTCTACCTTTTGATTTTGGTTTGATCCTCGCGCTCACAACAGCTAGGGCGCAATAAATTATACAATAACCGCATTTGTAGGCGCGATAGCTACGACGTACACAGAGCGAAATACAATGAACAAATTCAAGGGCGAAGTATAATCGCGTCACGATGTGCGGCTAAAATACAAAATGCCTATAGCGAGAAAAGCGCTGTCGCTGTTCAAAGAACAATGTAGCCGGAGGCGTATTTCGAAACTTTTCGCTGCACAGAGCACCCACGTGACATGTATGTGGGCGCGATGCAGAACGGTAATTAAATGTCGTCATTGGCTGTGCTCCAAACCTAAAGTGACCTAAAACATACCAAATCATTATTGTCAACAAAAACAACACGTAGATTTTTGGTGAAAAATTACATTTAGAAAAAAAAGTTTGCAATGAAAAAAACAAAACTCCCACCTCCCCTCGCGGGAACCCCTGTGTAGATGCGACGCATAGGGGGTTCACGTTGCAGCGTCGGACAGCGGAGGAACGGCGCTGGAGCGATGGAGCGGAGCGGCGCAGGCACCGCGTTTTTTGGCGAGCATAACGGTGAGGGGACGCGCCGACGCCAGTGCGTCTGCCGCGGCTATGACGCAACACAATCCAACACAATCCACTATAATCCAATCCAATCCAATCCAATCCAATCCAAGCCAAGCCAAGCCAAGCCAAGCCAATCGAATCCAATCCAATGCCCTTGCGAGAGTGTTCGCTATCGGAGAGGAGAGGAAAGGGGGTGAGCGGCGGAGAGCGCAGCTGGCGCGGCGAGGAGAATGGGGGAGGGGCGGACGCCGACTACGACGCCGGATGCAGGGAAAAGGCGAGTGAATGAGATGCCTTCGCATCTAAAAAGATATACCTGCTGAGGCTCGAACCCAAGCGGCCAGCGCCAGAACCCAGTACTCTACATCGAGGTCACAGAGCCCGAACGGTAGGCTTCTTTTTGCAGGCGCTCAAAGAATAGCGCGCCCAGTGACATCCCACATGTCACGTGGGTGCTCTGTGAAGCGAAGCGTTTGGAAACACGCAGCCGGGAGAACTGAAAGAGTAATTAATAGACATTACCGACGAAATATTACTACGGCGAGCAAAAAGGCAAGTACGAAAGATTCAATCTGAGTAAACGAAAATGGCGGTTAACATATCCTCGAGAAAGTTGATTGATTGATTGTAGGGTTTAACGCGCCGACGCAACGCAGGCGATGAGGCGCGCCGTAGTGGAGGGCTCCGGATTAATTTTGACCACCTGGGGATCTTTATCGTGCGCCGAAATCTCGTACACACGGGCGTTTTTGCTTTTCGCCTCCATCAGAAAAAGCGGCCGCCGCGGCCGGGAATCGAACCCGCGACCTCGTGCTCAGCAGCCGTCGAGAAAGTATACTCAAGTGTTTAAAAGTACGAGCATGAACATACCGCTTGCGAGGTTCTGAAGGCCATAAACCGAGCAAGATACCGAGCAAGCCCAAATTCCCAACATGTTTCCCCCGACTTTTTAAGGCCAAAGCCTCATATGACTTATTGAACGCGAAAGTGAGCCTCGTCGTCGACATCAACGCGAATGCTTCGAAGACGGCCGCTGCTGAGAAATTGCAGAGCATTTATAGAAGAAAGGAACAGCTTTATGCGTAGACAAAAATTCGCGCTTTCGGACATTATTCTAGCAAAGAGTCAGCATGTTCTGCCAGGAAGTTTAAACTAGTCGAGTTGTAATAATGGCAAATCGACAGAGTTTCGGCGGTGATTATGCCAGAAGCAGTGTGAAATATGTGACGGTGCCTTTTGCGGACAGCTTGAAGGGAACGGGATGGGAGTAAAGAGATGCAAGGTTGTAGGTGACATTCGTTAGTGGGAAGAAGTGGGCAAAGGGCTTCCCGGTTCCAGCCCTCAAATTGAGTCCAATATCCTCTGCTGCTTTACCTTGAATTCCGAAAGGCCTCGAGAACCCTGCGCCAGTGCATCACGAAGCTCGGAGTCTTATACCTGCGCTACACGGTCGTTTCAAAGGACTTCGGAAGGCCGTTGAACCAATTGTCTATCGAGTGCCCATTTGTAGATACGTAGGGAGCAGTTGCGGGCGAGAGTCAAATTGACGATTGAAAGGTACCGTGTAGCACAGGCATTAATCAGGCCCGTCAAGGGCGGCCACTGCCCACTGTACCTTCTGAACAAAATGCCTCCACGTTGGCCGAGGGTTTTCAGCAAACTCAACATCGACTCTTGCCTCCATACCGAGTGGAGACACATGAAATGGGCGCAGTCGCGGGGAAGTGGACATTCCGTGGCCGCATCCAAGAACCTCAAGTTATCCAGCTGAGCTGCGATTGCGTGCCAAGGGAGCACTGCAGCTCGTCCCAGAAATATATCGCCATATTGCACTCTCCAAAAACATGCTCGGGCCTCTATCTCCTTCCTTCAACACAGCAGTCAGTTGGCCCTTCCAGGAAGGAAGAAACGGCCGCTCCTCCTGCCTTGCCTAGTAGGTAGAATACCCGTGCGGAAACGTAAAAAGAAACCTTTCGAACTCATTGGAATGGGGAGCTTCCGCACACGCCGTAGGACGTCACTTTTCATAGGTAGTGAGCGGTACATGCGGGTTGAAGGATCTGCTCCACCAAGACCCAGTACAGCGTCCTCGGTTTCGCTGCGCACAGGTACTCCCAAGAGAAGAGTCCCTGCAGGAGAGCCACTGCCCCCGCCACTTCTCCGTAGTGTGAGCTCCGCTGTTGTCACGAGCCAAGGGGTCAGGTGTAAGGCGCCTACACCTTGGAGAGCCGCCTGGATAATCAACAACCCGATAACGGCTAACTTAACACCTTGGTGAAGGGGTACAACAGTTAGCGCGGTGCGTAACGCGTGACAGGTGAAAGTGGCGGCACATGAGTACAACAGGCGCACGCAGAGGGAAGCTCTGACACTGCTGCCTCGTATATCGCTACCAGCCTGCGCCTTCGGAGTAATTCGCGTCAAGGGAAGAAGAAACAAAAAGCGAAGAAACAGTCGAAAACGCTATGTGACAGTAAGGATGTCTTTGACAATCGCTAGGCTTCCGCTTTCAAAGCTGTAAGCAGACATAAGTTTCCGAAGAATTTATTAACCCCAATATTCCGCATAGGTATGTGCTAAGCGCCAGTACGTCCCTGGGAGCTTCGCTATTGTTACGCCAAATAACTTCTCCTGAACTGTGCAGGTGGCTGAATGGCCCATGCTTTTTTAGCCATTCCTCACGTGATGTGCCACGTTTGAGTACGAACCTATTTCTTCTCTTGACAGGCCGTGACCTTCAAGGCACACATAGCAGCGGCCTGTATTTTTGCCATTTCTGGTTCCATTTTAGACAACGTAGGCAAGTTATGGCGAACTATACCGGCGCCTTATGGACTTACTTCGCAACATCCTATAAAAATAGAGGGTGGCGCTGCGGTCGCCGAAACGAGCGAACGTGTGTCGCGTTGGCTCCGTAGATTATGCTTAATTGCGCAGTGTTAATTAGCCTCGCCGATGGAATTCCTTCATTAGTCGACGCAGCTCAGTGAGGGGCATCGACCGGTACCAAAATTTGTGAGGTGCAGCTTATTTTCACCGGATTTTCTGAGTGTGAAAGTTTCCCAGCGTGGTTGTCCGGCTAAGCCTAACCGAGTCACCTCTCGGGCTCGGGGCCGGGTGGGCCGGAGTCGGCGGCCAGCGGCGGGAAATGGCTTCTACGGATGGCGAAGCGGCAGCGATGGACACCGGTGTAGGACCGGTGGACGGAGACGATTTTCTACCCACGACAACGAACGTGAGCTACGACGATGGAAGGACAACTGTGGCAGTCCACGGCACCGAGTTGCTCTCCACGGACACGGAGGGATGGCAGGCGGCCGGCAAGCGACTTCGGCAGAGAGCGGCCAGCGCGGCAATCGGTGAGTCGGTTCCCGCTTCCCATGCAGCCCCTAATGTTAACAACGCGCAATTCGCAAAGAGAGTATCGGCTAGGATAGGCAGGGCAGCGCGCATGCCGAGGACGTTGCCCCGCGAGGAGATTAAGGTTGTACTTCGGCCGCGCGGTGGGCTCAACGTGGGCCGCACCGAAGTGTCCAGGTTGATGACCGCGATTTTCGCGGCGGCGGGGACTACGATGCAGGAGTCGAAAGAGGACACCATGTGTACGAACGTGGCGCAGAATATTATAGTCATCAGCACCCCGCACGAGGGAAGGGCAACCAAATATGCAGGGATCCGGTCGCTCCGGGTCGGGGACAACGACCACGATGTTAACGCTTACTTGTCCGCGCCAAACGGCACGGCGAAGGGGGTCATTCGGGGGATATCCCTGGCTGATTCGATCCAAGAGCTCCAGAGTAACATAGTGAACGACGCTAACCCACTCGCGTTAGACGCGCACAGGATCGGGAACACCACGACGGTGATTGTGGTGTTTGAGGGCAAGAAGGTGCCGAATTATGTGAAGTATGGTGCTATGCTCGTAAAGTGTAGTCTGTACAGGCAGCACTTTGAGGTGTGCCGCTGCTGCGGCAAAGTCGGTCACAGGACGGACGTGTGCCCCTTTCCGGACACGAAAGTATGCTTTGCGTGTAACGCGCCAAACCCTGGCCCAGAACACGAGCGGGAATGCAAGCCTCGATGTAAGCTATGTAACGGAACGCATCCCACCGGGGCGGCGGGGTGCAAAAATCGCTACAAGGTTCCCTACGTGGTCACTCGCCGCCGGTGGGAGCGTAAGCACGTGGAGGCCCAGCAGCCTCGATTAGGCTTAGAAGAGTTCCCGCAGCTGCAGCCGCGTGCCCACGTGACGGCACAGGCGCAGGTGGCGAGCGAGCGCGGGCGCCTACGTCAGCGCAGCAGCAGCCGGCGGCGCTCGGGCAACTGCGGCTCGAGCCGCAGCGCCAGTCGCAAGCGAGAGTCGAAGTCGAGAGAGCGTGTGGCGTGGGCCGACATGGTTAGACCGCAAACGCCAGAGCGAAAGGCCGTATCCCCGACAAGTTCAACGCAGCCAAGCCCCGAATTGCTCAAGCTACACCACGAGAACGAACGCCTAAAGAAGCGCATCGCCGAGCAAGACATGCGCATGCTGGAATTGAATCGAAAATTGGACTTGCTGCTGGCCAGTCAACGCCAGGAGCAGGCACGGGTCGCGGAGCGAGAACGGGAGCAGGAGAAGGCGCAAGCGCAAGTCCAGGCGCAAGTGCAAGCGATGGAAACGCAGGTCGAAGAGGCCCAGACGACGGCGGGAGAGGAACCCACGACCGAACCCGAACCCCACGCCAAGCGCCGGGCGGTGGAAACAAGAACGACGTACCGAACACTAGAGAAGCGCATCCAACGCCTAGAAGAGCGATTCGACAGGTTCGAAGAATCGGCGAACAGGAGGCTGGCGGCGCTGGAGGCGACGACGGCCGACATCGTCGTACGACTAACGAAGCTGGAGCAGATGTTCCAGGCGGTCCAAGAGACCCTGGTGCAAATGCAAGAGGCCATAGCAAGACTAAGCGCGGGATTCCAACAAATGTGCCCTGACCAGCGCCCAATATGGCCAGCACAGCAATAAGACACGAACTCGTAGTGTGGCAGTGGAACGCGAACGGCCTGCGCGGCAAGAAGGCGTCGCTACAACAATACATTGAAAAGGCGAGCCGGCGGCCGGACGTGATTCTACTGCAGGAAACACACAGCGAGACGCCCCCGAGCATGCCGGGGTACCGCTCGTACGCAAGCCCCCCCAGCGCGCGAACGCTCGGGAGGGGCGCCGGACAAGGGGTGTGCACGCTGATCAAGAAGGGACACACGTACGTGGAACACGAGCTGCTGCGCAACAGCGCGGTGGAGCACCGAGCGATCGAAATCGTGGTGGGCCGCAAGAAGGAGAGCGTCTTCGTGATAAATGTGTATAGTAACCCGAAGCAGTTCCAGCAGAAGTTTCGAACATTGGTGCACAAGGTGGATCAGCTAGCGGGGGCCGACGTCGCACTGCTGTGCGGGGACTTTAATGCGCCGCACGCGGCGTGGGGCTACCCGAAGACAACAGCGAAGGGGCGCAGCCTGTTTGAAGAAACGACGGACGCCGGGTACCAACTGCTGAACGACCCGACGGCACACACGCGACACGGGACGTCGGTGCAACGCGACACGAACCCGGACCTGGCTTTCAGCAATAGGGCCGGTGTGCGGTGGAGGAACACGGGAGAGACGTTGGGTAGTGACCACTGTGTGTTGGAGATGGTGGTGCCGCTGCGTGGGAGGGCCCCGCAGCCACGAAAACAGCAGTTTACGGACTGGAGTGCGTACAGGGAAGCTCTGAGCGAAGTGCCGGGGGAGATTGGCGACATCGACGAGTGGGCAAGCGCGATCAACGAGGCGACGCGCAAAGCGACGACGGAGATCGAGGCGGACGACGAGACCCCACAGGTGGACAGCCGACTTGCGCACCTGATGGAGGCGCGGAACTCGCTGAGGGAAAGATGGAAACGGCAACGACACAACCGGGCGCTGCGCAAGCGGGTGGCCCAGCTGAACCGTGAGATAGAGCGGCACAGCGCGGCTCTCTGCAGGCAGCAGTGGCACGCGGTCTGCCAGGAGGCGGATGGTCAAATTCATAAAAGTCGTACCTGGCAGCTGCTGCGCCACTTGCTGGACGAAAGTAAGACGAAGGGAACGCACCACCACATCTTGGCGCGCATGTTGCACAAGGCGAAGCGGGAGCTCGGCGAGGCCGAGGTCCGGAGGCGATTGAACAACAAGTACCTGCCGGCCACCCCACCGGACCCCCTCCCGAGCTACACGGGCACGGCCAACAGCCAGCTAGACGCAGACATCGAGGAGTGGGAGGTCCGCGCGGTGATCCAAACAATCAACGGCAGATCGGCGGCGGGGCCGGACAAGGTGTCGAACAAAGCGCTGCGGAACCTCGGCGACGCGGCGGTGACTGCACTGACGTGCTACTACAATAAGTGCTGGCGCGCAGGCAAGCTGCCCAGGAGTTGGAAGGACGCGCGGACGGTGCTGATCCCGAAACCGGGCAAGCCGCCGCACATTGACAACCTGCGACCGATCTCGCTGACGTCGTGCGTCGGGAAGGTCTTTGAACACGTGCTACTGAACCGCTGGCAGAGGTACCTGGAAGGAGAAGGGCTCTACCCCGACACAATGTTGGGCTTTCGGGCCAAGTTGAGCACGCAAGACGCGATGCTGTTGATCAAGCACGAGGTCCTGGACCAGCACACCCGTTCCTTAACAAGGCGGTGCTGGGCCTGGACTTGCAAAGCGCGTTTGACAAGGTCCATCACTCGGCAATCCTGAAGCAGGTGTCTCGACTGAACATGGGAGAGCGCACGTTTTCCTACATCAAAGACTTCCTGACCGACCGCACGACGACGATCGTGGCGGGCGACATCGAACTACCGAGCAAAACGCTGGGAAGCGTGGGCACGCCGCAGGGCGCCGTGATCTCGCCGGTGCTGTTCAATCTGGTAATGATCGGGGTGGCCGAGCGTCTGCAGAGCCTCCCGGGAGTCAGCCACACGATATACGCCGATGACATAACGATATGGATGACGGGCGGTAGCGACGGCGAGATCGAGGCGTCACTGCAGCGGGCAGTCGACGAGATCGAGGACCAGCTACGGGGCACGGGACTTGTGTGCTCGCCGACAAAGTCGGAGCTGCTGATCGTGCCGCCGCGAGGAGTAAGAAGGAGCAGGACGGCGGAGCCGGACATCACACTACGAACGAGCGACGGAACGACCATCCCGAGGGTGAAAACGCTGCGAGTGCTCGGGCTACACATGGACGCCGGGTGCAGCAACGGACTAACGATTGCAAAGCTGGACGCGAAGGTGTCGGCGGCGATCCGACTCATCCGCAGAGTGTCGACGAGATATGCGGGCATGAAGGAAGCCAGTCTGCTGAAGTTGGTACAATCGTTTGCGGTCAGCCACGTGGCCTACGTCGCAGCTTTCCACGACTGGAAGGCGGCGGAGCGCCAGAAGGTGGACGCGCTTATACGCAGGGCATACAAGGCAGCGTTGGGGCTTTACACGTACACTAGTACGGAGCGACTCTTGGAGCTTGGGGTCCATAACACGCTGGACGAGGTGGCCGAGGCGCAGTGGACGGCGCAGCGGGTCAGGTTAGCGAGTACCAGGACTGGGCGCTACATACTGAAAAGAGTGGGATATCGCGGAGGGCTGCAGGGAAGTGCGGGTCGATCGCCGTTGCCGCGCGGGTTGCTCAGCTCGTTGCAGGTGCCGCCGATCCCGCGTCACATGCACCCAGAGGTGGATCGAGGGCGACGGCTGGCGAGGGCGAAGGCCCTCACGGCCACGCATGCGACGGACAACGGAGCACGATACGTCGACGTGGCGAGGTACCCGGACAAGCCGGGAGCCTACGCCGTGGCGGTGTGTGCGGCGACTACCGGAGAGCTACTAGCGTCATGCAGCGTGCGGGCGCGAAGCCCGGGACAAGCGGAGGAGCTGGCTATCGCGTTAGCCCTGACGGACCCACACTGTACCACGGTGCTGAGTGATTCGAGGAGCGCGATCATGAACTTTGCAACGGACAATGTGTCCCCGCGCGCGGCCAGGGTGTGCGGGGCCCTAAGACACAGAACGATGCCGGTCACCGTGAAGTGGTTCCCGGCCCACATGGGGCCGGTGAGCACCGGAGTGAACCGCAATGAGGGAGCGGACCGGGCGGCGCGTGCGCTCACAAGTCGCGACGCGTGCCCGAGCCCCCGACATGCAGAAGACGAAGACCACGACGAGGTGCTGCCGATCACCTCCTACCGGGAGGTGTTGGAGTGGTACCGGGAGGGCAGGCGAGTGTACCCGCCGCCCCACCGAAAACTCACGAGGCAGGAGGCGACGACGCTACGTCAACTACAGACCCGAGCGGTATGGACACCGGTGGTTGCAAAACACGTGTGCCCCGAGGTGTACGCGAGTGATGTGTGCGCGGTGTGCGGCAAGGGCCGGGCGACCATGGCGCACATACTGTGGAACTGCAAAGTGAGCGAAGGGACTACGGACGCGTTGCCACCGAGCCTGGAAAAGGCGGTGGCAAAGGTTGACTACGACGCCCAGCGCGAGGCCGTCCAGCAGACGTTGGTGGCCCTCGAGCGACAGAGGCCGAAAGCGCAGCCCTGCGAAGGGGCGGTGCGAGTAGGCAGCTGAAGCCGAGCGGCCCGCCAACGTGACGTTTAGGCCGCGTCACAACTTGCCGGAAATAAAGATGTTGTTTCTCTCTCTCTCTATAAAAATAGAACCCTGCGATTCATAACCCTAGTAAAGTCGGGGGCCTAGCGGTTATGGCTCACACTTCGGAACCTATAAAGTATGGTTGCAGTACATCCGGCTGACAAGTGCATTTCGTTTTTACAGCACGCGCTAAAAGCGTCCACGCACGGAGAAGAATTTCGGGATCAGAAGGACACTGCTTAATTCAGTTCATGGGCGGATTTCTGAGTTAAGTTCATTTCTAAAATATCCATTTGGCATCCGTTTCACTCGTGACGTAGATGCACTGGCGGGGACCGAGACCCCACTT
This sequence comes from Haemaphysalis longicornis, assembly GCF_048455015.1. Classification (NCBI taxonomy): domain Eukaryota; kingdom Metazoa; phylum Arthropoda; class Arachnida; order Ixodida; family Ixodidae; genus Haemaphysalis; species Haemaphysalis longicornis. The sequence continues at coordinate 67,174,715 of NW_027526422.1, forward strand.
TGTCTCTGCTACATCACATCCGGGTTGCCTGATTTCAGCCTATCAGGGCTGTCCCTCTAACCAGACAGGAAATGGACAAAACTGAAAATTCCGCCCCATGTCTATAGAAAATGTGGTGCTTTATTCGCTGAGCAAATGGTCGTGCTTGCAACTCGTAATGTCGCCGTGAAAGAATCGATTCGTGTAAGCGGGGTTCCGATCGTCTTTTCCCTGCTTTGCTTTTTTTCTATCACTCCGAGTCATCGTGTGCGAGAGGCATGTGAAAAAAAGACCACGGGAAATTCTTTGTCGCGGAAATATTGCTGATGCCCAACTTTGCGGGGTTGTCGCTTCGAATTATTTGTGTCCCGTCTGTTCGCAATGCCGAAATCATCAGCAGCCACAATTAAGCCCTGACTAACCATTTGCACTCCTGAAAAACATGTTGAGCTTCTTTCTTATTCGCCTATTTTCTCCTGCTGGGTTATAGTTTCTTCGCCAGGAACAACAACCCTGCATTTATAATACCTGTCTATCAACCATGCCCCAGCATATTCTATAGCAGCAGAGAGAAAGAGAGAGAGAGAGAGAGGCATTGTTTCAACTAATCAATCAATAACTTGAATGATAGCCTTATCATTTCTACTGCCGCTTCCCTCTTCTGCATTCCCAACTTTCTGTTATCGTTTTTATTTTTACAGGGCACTGCCAAACACACGACGGGAGAACACAAAAATTTCACACGTCGGAGGCAAGGACGCCATCGCAATGCGGACAGAATACGAACACAGCGACGTAAAACTCAGCTAATCACAATTCCAGCGCGCTGGGCCGGCCTCGTCGGAATTCCGTGTAGCCGCGACAATAATCTATTCCACGAGAGCAGCGGACGAACACAATGTCAAGGTCACCAAACAGCTTGTCCTTTCCTTTTTTTTTCTAGAACGCAAGCCCAGGGCGAAGGCAAGCTGGCACCGTACTCAGGTGCTCCATTGTTTTTCATTACAGCTCAGCACCCGTGGATGAGCAGCGCTATGAGAAGGCCGTCAGATGCGGACCACGGAAAAGAGAAGGACCTCACTCTGTCGTGTTCAAGCACGGAGACGTATCAGGCGTTAGAGTTTGAAAAGAACCAATTTTTAACGGCGAAGCTGTTTAGCAAGTCGTAGTTTTTCGTGTCCGCAGTTAAAAATACCAATAAATTTCCTAGCGTGCGCACGTTATCGCGAGCCTCGTGGCGACCTCCCGGCAGTTAACAAAAGCAAGAAAAAACCTAGCGCTCGTGTGTGCGTGCCTCGCGACGACCTCCCAGCGTCCCCTGCGCACGTTTGTCAAGCCAAGCATACCAACTTAAGGAAAATGGCCAAGATTGGCAAAAAGAAAAAAAAAACCCTCCAGCGTTCATTGTAATCGTGGCAATTACACTTCCTCGGGGCGAGAAAAACTCCAGCGTTCGCCGTAATAGTGGCGACAATTGCTCGGTACGAGAAAGACCCGTCATAGCGTACGCCCCTCCAAGGTGATGTCCGGCATTTATGGCCCCAATGAAGGGCGGAAGCGCCTCTCGAATGAGTCCCTGGCGCCGGCGGGGTGAAGCCGGTGAAGCGAGCTTAGATTTGCTTCAACCGCATCCACGGGCCAAAAAAGTGCATTCAGGAAAGCGCTTTCACGGCCGATTGGGAAGATGCGTCTTAACTTCAATCAGCTATATGCTCCCGCCAAAAAGAAAAGACCAATCGCGGGGACGCACAAAGGTCAAAACAGAAGACGCACGTTTCGGTAAGAAAATTATAACCGTAGAGAAAGTAGTTAACACAAAACTCTAACATGGAAAGTGAAAAGACAGAAACGGCCGTTGGAACTAGGCAGCGCCCGAAGCCCGAAGCGTCTCGCGCCCTTGCGCAGGGGCGCGGAATGCCTCGAGGTGTGTGTGTGGGGGGGAAGGGGGGGACGCTGAAACCCCAGACTGGGCAAATCGGCCTAGAGTATCGCAAACACACACGCTTAGAAAAACAGGGGCCTTGACAGGCGACTGGGTACTCGCAATAACGAAACAATGACAACTACAGTTCTGTGACAGTATTGTGACTCACCCCTGTATTTGCCCCATTTACCGGATGCTGCCGCATGTACACATACGTGTAACTAAATCTGCCGTCAAGTGTACCCGACACTGTTGACATCATTTCTTGCGTGGCTCCTGTGCACGCGGCTTTGGCGCTCAATAAAGTTACGCGCAGTCGAGCGGGATTTTGTTAATATTCAAAAGCAAGTTCGCGCCTGCAGTTTTCCGGACTCCGACTACTTAGCAGTGTTTTTCCGCCGTGCGCGTCACCTCTGGACTTGGCCAGGATGTACTTCGCTGAATTAGGTTGAGGTTGGCGTTTTGTGATGCAAAAATATTCTTTCTCAAAAGTGCAGCTTCATGCATCACGCGTATGTGTGTATCTCCAGAGACGAGGGAATTTCATACCGCTGGTTAGCTACCGCCTTTGTAAATGAAGTACATGCACGAGACCACTGAACACACATCTACTGACCCGCAACGCTTAGTTTCTTGTCGATATTCTGCAACGAACATAAAAAAAAGCAGTTTTTAGCGCACTTTACCCAATTAACTCTTCGACAGCTATTAGGACTTAGCCCGAACATTGATTGATTGATTGATTGATTGATTGATTGATTGATTGATTGATTGATTGATTGATTGATTGATTGATTGATTGTAGGGTTTAACGCGCCGACACAACGCAGGCGATGAGGCGCGCCGTATACAGTGGAGGGCTCCGGAACAATTTTGACCACCTGGGGATCTCTATCGTGCGCCGAAACCTCGTGCACACGGGCGTTTTTGCTTTTCGCCTCCCTCAGAAAAGCGGCCGCCGCGGCCGGAAGTCGAACCCGCGTCCTCGTGCTCAGCAGTGCCTTAGCCACTGAGCCACCGCGGCGGGTACTTAGCCCGAACAGTGTGAACCCATGATTGCTGCGGATATGTCGTACCGCTGTTCGAAACAGCTACCCGCCAAGGTTATTTCGAGAATATATTTCCGTGATCAAGTTCTGCAGTGGCCTGAGGAGTGGGTTTGAAATGTTTTGTCTGTTGGCGATGGCAGCGACGTAAACAGAAGGTCAAAGCGACATCAACAGCTTCTTTGTAAGAAAAGTTGAAGGCACGAAATGCCTTGGCACTTTTCTCTCGTCCGCAGTTCACGCCATAACGAAGGCTAAATGTAGCGCGGCGACTCATTCACCCGGTCTGGCGTTATCTTGTCGAAGACTGCCTGTGACGCAACCAGGGCGCGAAAGCAAACGTGCTTTCCATGACGTCACGGAGCACCACCGGCGGAACGTCCCCCCACAGCAAGCAGCTGGGAGGCGTGGCTAGAGAGGCGGTGGCTTTGGCTGTGGTCGCGCCACGCGCCCCTTCGTCACACTAGCAGCGCGCCTCTGTGCGCCAGCAGCGCCAAGCAGCGGCGCCGGGCGTCGACGTTATTTTTAGCCGCTAAGGCTTACCTACGCACTGCTAAATGCGACCCGGGTGTTGTCTCGGCTCGCCTGTATCGCCGCGCATCGAGCCCGCGGTCGAATGCTACCGTAAGAAAGCGGTATTGGGAGGAGGAAGGTTTTAGGTCAAGGTGGCGCAGCCTTCTCGGATCTGAAGCTTGGCTGTTGCCGTTGACGTCTGGTTACGCTGCGTCACCCACAAGTTGCTTTCGGAATCACGTCACATTTTCCATACCGAATTACTAAATGCAGAGCTAAGCGAAGAGCCTGATGGTCACCATCTGAATACCCATCGTGGCGCCTCCGTGAAGTCGTGGTTTACATAAGGAAAATAGTATTTATACAAAGCGCATACACTGTAGCGCTGTGAAAAAAAATATATTGGAGAGTTTTAGCTGGCCGTTGTCGACGGCCCGCTCCTGTATCGGCGACCCGCTCAACGCAACCGGAGCCAATTCAGAGTTTTAGCATAGCGGGTATACCGTCCGCTAGCGCTACGGCGGCGGGTAGCGGGGCCCGACTGGGAAGGTGAAAATTCGTTGCGGGGGGGGGGGGGGGGGGGGGGGTTAGTTCCGGGCCGGCCTTCGCCATGCCCGCGCATTCTCTCCACTGAGGGGCAACCTCCTTGCCCTCCCCGCGCGCGCATGCGTGGTCGGGTCCCAATAACCCGCCACCGTAGCGTGAGGCTCCGCTAGCCGCTATGCTAAAACTCTCTAATGCCGCTCGCGAAGAAGCGCGCCACGCATGCGCAATTGCGCTCCCGCTTGCTGTCGGAGCGGAGCTGACCGTGAAAAACGGTCAGCTAAAACTCGCCATTATCCAAATCACGCCTGTACAGAAACGGTATCCAGACTATTGGCGGTGAGATGTTTGAGTGGCGCCCCCTGGCTCTGACGTCAGCTTAGGGACTCGCGCCGCTGTCGTCTGCTACGCTCCGCTCGTAAGGGGCAGCAGTGCCTGCGCTAGAAATCGCCCTCTTTGATGCTTTAATGCATTACAAGCGTATTTCTAGTAATTCAGTTATTTTTGCCAACTTCTGACACATCTAAATTATTTGAAGCTGTATTTACCACAAGTTTGCAACGCACGGGGAGAGAGAGAACAACCTTCTTCGGAACATCGGTCAGAAGAGCGTGCGTAAGTCGTCCTTTCTAGCTTATTCGCAAGGATCAGCACTCAGAGCTCCTCGATAAGTCTTCAAAATGCGTGGACTCCCCTACAGTATTTCTGAGATGCTCCTATGAAGACTCAACAGTCTAATGCCACTTACCAAACAGCGGGCCCATACACGCGCATCGCACAGCAGGAAATAAAGCGGCTGTCTTCTATTTCTTTTGTTTTCGTTGACTTGTTTCAGATAAATTTTTTCTCTCCATAATATGTATCTGTTTCATCGACAACAAACTCACCTATCACATTCTCCCCTTTGCTTTCCTTGGCTTTCTGGACTGCCTACCCTTATTTCAATATATATATATATATATATATATATATATATATATATATATATATATATATATATATATATATATATATATATATATATATATATATATAGTTGAGAAAATGGTAGACGCACGATTAAAAACAAAAACAGCGGTTTACTGACGTTTCGACTGGAGGACCAGTCTTCATCTTGAGTACGTTGTATGTTGTATGCTACTACGCTGTATGTTACTCAAGATGAAGACTGGTCCTCCAGTCGAAACGTCAGTAAACCGCTGTTTTTGTTTTTAATCGTGCGTCTACCATTTTCTCAACTATTTCTGCTGGCTCCTCGACAAGTTTCTTTTACTGCTTATATATATATATATATATATATATATATATATATATATATATATATATATATATATGTATATAGCTCTACCATTGCCTGTAAATTTCTTCATCTACTCACCTGAAAGCAGTGACCAGAGTCACGTCCGGCCCTCACAGAAAGCGATGGTAACAGCACTGCACCTTGGGACCGCCAAGGGTGAACTGTATGTGTACAGCACTACACAAGGAAGATCTGCAAGCAAAGCGAAGAACGTGCGCCGTTCTCCCCCTGTCCTTGACCTCCTTCCTACATTCTAGTTTATTTTTCGTTATCCCTTGTTTTGCCCTCAAGTTCCAACTCATTATGGATTTTACCAGCTCAACTAAAAGTGTGTACATTGGAACCCTCTTAGTGAAAATTAAGCTCCATGTCTCTTATCTCTTCCTGCTTAACGCAAACGACTTGTTTCTGCTCGGACCACATGCACAGCTTTTACATGGTAAGCGTTTTAAAGTATATTCGGGAGTGTATATACACTTCACTGAATATATAGCTGCATGCGATGGACGTATATACACTGTTTCTATGGTCTCGGGAAATCGTTAGAGCTTCAAACACAAGCGGAATTCACGCTGGACGAGATACGGAAAACAAGCTTCTGCAAGAGAGGCGAGATCAATAAAACGGCAATGTACAGCGTCAACCTCGGTACCTGACGTCTGCTTTAACGGTGCGTCGAGTAAGTTGCCAAGCGCGCAAGCGTGCGTGAAGACACAACGATCGACGAAGTGTAAGGATGAACTGCGAGGAAACATTTAAAGATTGAGCTACTGTTTATATGCCTAATGAAACTGAAGGAGTGGGTACACAAAGTTAAGGTCACAGACAAAAAAAAAAAAAAACTTATTCAATAACAACGACAGTAGACGTGTCTTTTCGGGGGGTTCAACTAGTATTGGCCCGTTTCTACCGAGCTAGGAAATGGTGCTGTCAATATGTATATCTTCACGGTCTATCTTGTTTTGCAGGCCGGTTCCCCGAGTGCCCGTCGCAAGCAGGTGCCGTCGCATACAAATTCATTTTCAGTACCAGCTTCACGCTGGACCTGTTTGGTTGAATTATTCGCTTCTAGCTTTACCACAGTGCTTCAATTTCGTCTGTTTATCTTAGCGCAAAACGTTCGTGCGCTACTTCTTCAACTAGCCCGTGACGTGCCGTGCCGAACCGTGCGTGCCACCGACCAATGACCTTACCCGCCGCGGTGGCTCAGTGGCTAAGGCGTTGCGCTGCTGAGCACGAGGTCGCGGGTTCGATTCCCGGCCGCGGCGGTCGCTTTTCTGATGGAGGCGAAAAGCAAAAACGCCCGTGTGTGCGAGATTTCGGCGCACGATAAAGATCCCCTGGTGGTCAAAATTAATCCGGAGCCCTCCACTACGGCGCGCCTCATCGCCTGCGTTGCGTCGGCCCGTTAAACCCTACAAACAAATCAAATCCGACCAACGACCTTGAAGCGTTAGCAGGCTACTTGTCCGACCGTTGCGTGCGCGCGCGGGCGCGTGTCGTCGACCACGGGACCTGAAACCCTCAACGCTGATTGATTAGGCCTTCCGAAACTCTGGAAGGCGGGAACATCGATTCTCTACACTCCGGACTATAAATGCCGACTGAAACTGGTGTAAATTGTGTTTATTTTGTCGCGAAAAGAAAATTGCGGGCAAGCTGGTTAGGGGGGACAAGCGCCGCGAATTGCGATACTTCCACGAGCGCAATTGTCTGAATATAAATTTGCCTTTTCGCCTTTTTTTTTTCTTTTCGCAGCTTGCATGCGTGCTCGAATAAACGTTAGTGTTCCGGGTACTCAATGATGCTATATGTTGTGTCAATTTTTCCGCTACTCCGTGGAACGAATTCTATTCTATACCACCGATTCTACTAAGGTAGATAAAGGGAGAAAGAAAGAGAAGTGATGCGATAAAAATTAACAGTGCGCTGCAATAAACTTTACGTCAATAAATGTTTATTACTACGACTTGCAGTACTACTACTGCTGCTACTGCTTAGTCATGTTTAAACGGCTCAGTTCGCACCTTTTTCAAACACTAGTTCTTAACACGAGTTCCCGGATGCATTTATTTGTGCGATAGCAATAAGTGGCCCGCTAAGCCAGAAAGCTGGCTTCCGGGAATCCGTAACAGCAAGACAGTTCTTTGGGATGCGTTCCATAGCCCGAGGGGAGCTTAAACTTTGCAGTAGCGAGATGCGGCCGGTACACCGCAGCTGAACCAGAGGATAGACAGGCAGCGAAATCCACCAACATCGTCGACACCGCCAATCCGCGGAGGATGGAGCGAGAAGCGGCGCAACGCGTAGGAGACAGGTCGAAGCCAATCGAAAGCGTTAAGGCGGATGGCAAAATGAAGCGTCTCAAGCGGCACGATCACTAAGCATTTCGAGAAGAAGGAAGGGAGGATACAGAAGCAAGGCAGGAAAGTTAACCTGGCTAGAGCCTAGTTTGCTATACTGCACGTGGGAAAGGGAACATAGGCAAAAAAGAGAAAGGAAAGAATGAAGAAAAATTAAAGCAGACAGGTATGCCCAGCGCTGAAGCACTGAACGTTCAAGCTCAGTGATTGCCACTGAAGGTTTGCAGTCTATAGTTTGGTGTTCAAGTTCGTCCCCCGTCGAAAGCGTAAGAGTTCATTAATCGCCTTCTGAGCGGATTACAGAAAAGGCCAGTGACACAGAATCTCCTCCTCCGAAAATGGCCGCCGGGAGTCCAGCTTTCGAGAAAGTAAGGGAGTTCAACTGCATATTGATACTTCAACGTTTAAAACCCCTAAAAAATGCTAAGGTGTTATCAGACTTCATGTGCAGTTACACGCTTGCTTGAGAACAATGCCTAGGAGAGCACCACCAATCTCGCACTCCATCATTCAAGATTCATGGTGTCCCAAAATATAGTGGGGGGAAAGTGCAGCGGGCCGGACACACCAGTATTGACGCCTTTCGCATTCCGTGCGTTAATAAGCAACTGCTGCTGTGGCTAGTACATCTGTATTCTCAGTACTGTAAAATACTCTTCTCCTCACCCGTAACTCAACACACGATTCACGATTCTGTCGCCGAATTCAAATACACGAAAACTGCAACATGACAATTCTAAATCACGTCTCACCCAATGTTTTTCCCTACAACTGCGCAACCTGTGACACACCGAACACCACTCATCACCTCGTGACGGGGAGTGCGCCAAACATCCCAACCCAATCCCATCACCCACTTTGGAGCAGTGGGAGCACAGGCCGACCAGCTTCCAGCTCGAAGATCAGAAGTACCTGAACTCCCGGGCGCGGGCTGCGGGGGGGGGGGGGGGGGGGGTGCGAAGGCGGCCTGAAATGAGGCCACCACATACCCTCCTTTCCCCTCCGCCTTTCCCTCGAAAAGGAAATAATTGTTTTTCCTCCTCTCCTCCTTCTACTTCGTCCGCCATTGTTAACATTGGTATTCGACATTCATGAGATGCAATAAATTACTGCTCCAAAATAATTACTAGGTTCTCCGTTATGTGGGAGTACCTTTTGTGGGGCTATTCGAAAAAAAAAAAATGTCGTTTTGGTCACGGATCGTGCGGAGTTTGGGTGGCCATGTGTGATCCCGAAACATCGTGAGTATAAAAAATGTGGGTGTATGACCTGGTTAAATGTGAGCTCTGACAGCAAATTGGGTAAACCTAGTCATTGTTGGTGGCATTAAACGAGCACAGCGCAGCCAAGAGAACGAAAATTAAGAAAATGCTGACATTCACGACAGCACAAAATTGTTACCCAGTCAAAGCCAAGAAATATTCAACTGCACGAACCGACACTTTTTTATTTGTAAACTAAAACTTCATTGCAATTATTCGCTCCGGCACGATTTTGTCGCTCTGTCTTCCTTTTACTCAAAGTACTCCGAACTTTTACTTCTAATGATAGTAAATAAGGACGCGTCGCTTCGAAAAGTGAGGGCGGCATTTCAATGTGCTTTCTTTCACCACACATACAGAGTCACACAGGCTTAGTCATTCAAAGCGGCGTGCCGGTACGGGTATATGATTAGACGATAGCTTCTGTTTGCTATTCTCCAGATGAGTGAAGACATGAACTCGACATAAAAGAAACGTGTTGATACGGTTCAGCGTGACAAAAAACGGCGTTAAGAACTCTCCTCGTCAAGCTGTCATTGCGGGGTTTACGTTTGGAATTTAAAGTAATACAGCATCAAAAAAGAACGATTTCGCCAGAAAATGGTTAATAAGTGCAGGGCGAAAAAATGGGAATTTAATTGTGGGTCGACCGACCTCCTTCGAAATCCGAGGTTTTAAGTTTTAAACAAAACCAAGTACAGTGCAAGAAAAAATTCAAGGCCGACAAAAAAAAATAATAATACCAGGAAACATGCGGAGATTAGCGAATTCTGAAGTAGACAGGAAACTATCTACTTACTGGCTGAACTCCGCTCCAACGTTCGCGAAAATTGCGAAAAATGTGAAGATAAACCTATCAGTTGCGCAGCTAATTTAAGAAGAAGACACGATTAGAGCCGGGATCAGGAAGCTCTAAAGAAACACAACGCAGCGAGTACGTTGGGTGGCTTAAGGCGACTGCGATAAAGCTCTCGTAGTTCCTTGGCAGATGCTCAAACGCGTCGCGTAGTATCTATCTCCTTGCAGTAGGACGCGAGATGGTATTTCCAGAGGCCTTGAAAACTCGTGGGTCTTAACGGCGGAATCGTTCGACTTCGGAGGGACAGAGAAACCAAATTTAGCCCTATTTCTGAAACAAGGAGCGGGCCTTTTACATGGGTTTCTTGGCGGGTGGTGGCCAAAGAAAGGTGGTTTCTTTGTGCATGAATGACGAGTGAAAGCAGGTATTGTTTTAATGAGAAAGCATTAGATGGCCCTTTGAGTGAGGAAGACGGAGACCAGCGTCGGTGTCTGCGGCGGCAAAAAGTGCCCGAAAAATATCTGTCTAAATTAAGAGAATTTTATACTAATGCATAGCATTCTTATGCCGTTGTCTACATTGTGAGTTCTTTGCAGCCGGATTAGGCCATGAACCCGCCGCGGTTGCTCAGTGGCTAAGGCGTTGCGCTGCTGAGCACGAGGTCGCGGGTTAGATTCCCGGCCGCGGCGGCCGCCTTTCTGATGGAGGCGAAAAGCAAAAACGCCCGTGTGTACGAGATTTCGGCGCACGTTAAAGATCCCCAGGTGGTCAAAATTAATACGGAGCCCTCCACTACGGCGCGCCTCATCGCCTGCGTTGCATCGGCGCGTTAAACCCTGCAATCATCAATTAGGCTATGAGTAGCTACGGACGTTCGGTTATCTTATTGCTTTTAAGCATTCTTTCGTTTCTTTTCGCCCATGATGTAAGTTTATACCATTACAGCGATGAAGTGCCTTTATTTGGCCAATTTTTCGTAGATTGGAGGCATTGTTCAGGGTTGGTCTCGTCTCACTATTTTTTTTATTCGTGTTTCCATCGTTCTTTTTTGCGATTTCAGCCTCAGTTTTTATAAGGACATGCCTAGGATGCATATTTTTGTTTTTGACAGTTCATTCTTTTAAAAATTTTATTGGGCAAAAAAGAAAATTTGACAATTCACTGAATATCACAATTCGGTAACAAAGCTTGTTACCGAATAAACATGTGTTGTGAATGAACGATCGAGTATAAATGCCTGTGTGCGTTTTTATTGAATAAGCAGTTGATAGAAAGCGCTCGTGTTGTCCTCTTCTTGTGTATCGTCTGTCCGCGCTTTAAACATGAATCAGATCCAACTAGCTCAACTTTCCGTTTTACAAAAAAGGTTGCTTTTCGTATTAGGAAACGTTAAATTATGTATTGTGTACTAATTCTTCCACGTTTTTTTTTTTTTTTTCATTATTACTTACGGCAGTAGCCGCAAGCGCTTATCTGCTAATTCAACTTTCTGTCGACAGATGGCAGGAAAATAAATGTGCCACATACTTGTCCCGTACTTGCCCCAGCGCAGGGGGCCAACTGCGGAACTATTTTTGATAAATAAAGCCTATGGGGAACCTGGTGTATGAGTAAGTCAGCTTTGAGGTCTAAATACGTTAACAAGAATGCGCACATTCCCGTATAGCGAGTACTGCTTGACCCGTAATTTGACACAACACTGGGGCCAATAAAGGGCGACAACTAAAATTGCCGGCGCATACTTCCCTCCTCTTCCAAGTACACGGCTGTGCACAGTCGAAAGCTTTAAGACAGTAAACACAAGCGCGCGTGTCGCCCAGTGCATGCAGAGCGGTCTAGCGATGGGATGACGAACTGTCGTAGTTATTACATTCTGCGGATCCACCCCCTGACAAGGGTTGATTGCGTTGTTGTCTGCTGCGCTGGCTGCGTTAGATATCTGGAAACGATTCCAGAGAATACGTGGGCCGATGAGGGGCGTTTTATTAAGCGCGAGACGGAGCGAACACATTAAAACGTTTGCTTTTCGCTGCTCGATTGGTTGATAAAAGATGTGTTATCCTACGTGACGTAACTAATACAGCAGGCAGCCGCGCCATAAAGCGCTTTCAGGGAGTGCGCCCGCCAGCCGCACAATCTGCGAGAGTACGTCAGCCCCTCATCAGAGCGCTCTGCATGTATGGGGCGCGGTACGCGTCCCCGTGTTTACTGTCATAAAACTTTCGACTGTAAAAGCATCAATACACAGCTAAAACAGTTTCGGTTTCGTTTGTAGGCGGAAGATCAAACCTGCTTTTCTAACATCACGTTTTTTTATGAAGAAAGGGGTGATTTTAAAGCCCTAACTTACTTATCTCGTTATACCCTAAGGCTTGTTGTAGCCGAGAAAAGAGCAACTGCGTAAGATCTTGCTAGTAGACAAGCTGAAACTGTACAATTAGCCGGCGCCATTTGCTGTGTACCAACACGTAATTAGGCTCCTTATTCGCCCTCTTTAGCTTGAACGAAAGAGGACGGTGTGAAAAACATATGATAAGTTGGAAAGTCCGTTCATCATTTGTGGTTTTTAAAGGAAAGAGCATACATAAAGAAGTACTGGCGATAGCGACATCCGCGAGAGACAAAGTTCAGCGGCAAAAAGACAGAAATGTTCGCAGAATATATGGGGTACGTGAATGCAAAAAAAAAAAAAAATACAAAGACAGAGTAATGCGTGCTTCGAATGAAATACTAGCCGTATTTGACTGGCTGCCGCCGATGCTGATAATAATTGAGTGGACTGCCCGAAGTTTCCGCTTTCAACACGAAGTCCGTGAGCCAACTTTTCTTTCCTTATACGCATATTCCCCCAGCCGGGGCGACGGCGAAGAACCCGCGCATTCCACATGTCTACCTGGACACGTGATCAAGAGGTTGTGAATAATTTCCTTTTTTCACATTTTTTGGGGATTTGAAATTGTGTGGATTTGGGTTTCAATTTTCAGTTTCCAATTATTTTATTTCACGTATTTGTACACAGCAGAGAAAACATTGGTGTCAAAAACATCTGGGCCTCGTTACTTAGCAAGGCTGCTAGTAGTAGGCCCACTCAATACGTTTGTACACAAACACCGACTCAGGTTATGGGACGTATACCAAATGTACGTTATTGACAATAATGTATGCGTAAAACCAAAGGTGAAGACCAATTTGGTCCGCACAATTAAAATCTGCGTAATGTATGGCAACTGCAAAGCAGACATTGAAAGAATCAGGCTGAAATATTTACAGGTAGTGAATTATGGACTATACAAAAGGTAGACGTTAATTTTCTCCGATATGCTTTTTAACACAAAACTGAGATTAGGGCTCTGCTTTACAAAGATGGGGAGGCTATTCAACATTTTCGTCCCAATGTAGTTTATTGTGCGTTTGCCACATAAATTGTTGAAAGGTTTAAGTTCCTGTTTGTTTGGTGTGTTGCTGATAGCGGATTAATTTTGACCACCTAGGGATCTTTAACGTACGCCGAAGTCTCGACGCGCAAGCGTTTTTGCTTTCCGCCTTCACGTGAAAAGCGGCCACCGCCGCCGTTAGGCCTAACGTGCCGTTAGACCTAACGTGCCGTTAGACCTAACGTGGAGCCGTTGCATACACGTGTGTCTCGTCCCCTCTTTTTCGCACTAACCTTTTTGCAAACGAGTTATATACTGCAAAATACGGGAGGCTCCACGGATTCGGCTTCACGAAACAGGCTTCAGAAATTTCCCACGTACCAGGCACTGCTAGGCTTCGTGGTCCGCGTGATCCGCGAAATTTAGTCGACCCGGCGTCACCGATGCCAGGTGTACAGGCGGTGTTAACTTCGCCGCAGCCTTCTGCTATAACGCACCTGTATCGCTCATAGCCCCTCCCTTTCATGTCGGTAAAGTGATCCTCGCTATTGTGCTATTACGCGCCCAACGACACGCGTCCCAATGCGCGCAGGACGGTGGTACCTGAAAGCCGACCACCGGGAGTCTGCGAAAGAGGAAACCGGGGCATAAGAGAACAAAAAAACCGCTCTGTCGAAGCATTCCGCGGCGCGACTCGGGCAGCAAGACGGCCGCGCCACAGCGCCGAGCGCGCTATCAGAGGCGCGCATATCCAAACAAGCGCACTCACACACTACATTCACACCACCACACCCCGTCGTCCTCGCTTCGGGGACGACACACTCACTGGTTCGGCGTCCTAAGTCAGGGGCGATCAATCATCGACACGCCACCGAAAACAAACGCCGGCGACACGAGGCTCCGTTGCGAGGCGCTGCCTTTCGGAAAATACGCACGGCGCATGCGTCATCGTCAGGCGCCGGTCCTACACGTGGGCGGGGCTCGGGGAACGGCAATTACTTGCTTAATCATACTTTTCGCATTCGTGAGCACGTGTAAAGCAGCAACCGCTCCAGATTCAATGCTGAGAAGTAGTTCGAGGCGTATATATATAGGATGGTGCTAGCCCCCTGATATATATACATATTTATATAGCAACCCCATTTTGGCGTGCTAGATGAAGGTAAATATTTTTGGGAGGAAATACCCAACTTCACTTTTTTGGTAGCCGTAACAAACAAGTTCGACTGCGAGCCACAGGCGATAACTTGTCTGAACCATTCATAATTAAAGAGAAATAAGTTGTTGAAATCTGAAAATTCAGACGGGGTACTTAGGGGAGGTTTTTGGAAGTGTGTTACCATTGTTGACATTTATAGAAAGACTCCTCCAGTCAGTAATCGTCACTTTCAGTAATGCCACCGGCGCATAATTTTTGCCTTCACTAAATTTCTTAATCTGTCTGCATATTACAAGGAATATTATGAACGGTTAGGCGCTTATTTCTGTTCTGGACACGTTGTATTCCCAGCACAAGGACTCACAGTTACGAGTCTGTGGTAATATGAGTACTGACTGTATCACTTGGGGAGGCAATCGAATTACGTTACAGGCAGCTCAAGTGAGCAGTATTCCTTTACCTACTCAAAATGTATTTCCCGCTAGGCTTGGTCGAGTCAATGTCGGTGCCTCCAGGAACCTTTTTAGTAAACGCCGTGATCCCCGTTTAAAAGCCAAATTTAAAGCATACAGATTGGATGATCTTACGTTTTTGTATATACATGATTGTTGCCCTGTTTTTCAGGCTCCAGCCAGGTCCAGGATTGCACTACGATAAAGGGTTACAGTATGATACAATATGATAGAGGCGTTCGTCCTGCAGTGAATACAACGAGGATGAAGAAGAAGAAGAAGATTATGATGAAGAACAAGTCCCGCATTCATTAAAAAATTCTGCTGAAGTTGTTGAGGATGGCTGTTCTAAGACAGAAGCAGTGTTTGGTGCCATTTCTCGTGGTAATCAGGCCTCCTGCACCTCTAACATTGCCAGTGAAGCACATCGGTGAATGCTCTAAATCTGTTAATCGCGAAGGTAGGGAGACATTAACGCGGGCGTGGTGCACATTGGTAAATGTGGGAGTTGCGTGCACGTCTACTCACCCCACTCTCGCACGAAACATAGCGTGCCTGGATGCGCGCATCCAGGCACCCTAACGGGACACATCACCCAGCGCACCACCTTTAGCTCTCTGTGAATACAGCGAGGAACTCCCATTCACACACCGTGCGTAGGACAACCCGAAGAATTCAAATTCTCTCGGGAATGAGCGCTTGTCAGTCGATGCACCGAAGTTCTCCCTTTCCTCGCGGTGCGATAAATCCGCTTTGGCCGACAGCCCAGGAACTGACAGCTCAGTGACGTCATCGTTTTCCCCTCAAAGCTATCGCTACTGACGACGCGCAAAGCAGTTTTTAGAGGCGTGTACTTACCTGAATCAGACACCATGGATGATATCCTCTTATGGCGAAGGTAATCCCTGACCCCATCGGCGCAAACCGCTAAAAGCCGACTTACTATTATTGGCACTCCTCCACACGATCGGCCTCTTTATAGCACACGCGTCTCATTTGGGGGCTGGAGTCATTAATTAAGGTTACACAGCGGGTTCGCTATTTGTGTTCTCCTAACGAACACGCTAATCGCGCAACTCGGCAAGCCTGCGTCCCGATGTCCGGTGAAGGGCGCTCATCGACGCTAATGCGGAAAAGTGGATGAGGCGCGAGGCAAGAGAAGACAAATATCCTCTTGTAATGCGACGATTCCCAAGGTCAGAGCCAGCGTGTTTCCTGAAGGCCGCCGCCTCAGCAGAAGCGCGACCGCAGGACTGCCCCGGTGGGATACTCAACGCGCGACGTGAACATGTGAAGTTAGGCCACGACGGCCATTGCAGCTGGTTAACGAGAAAATTGCGTAATCGTCGCTCGCTTTGCGACGAGACCCGATACGCATTTCGCTCCGTCTTCGCCATACCGCCGAGGGGAATCCACGATGCGTATCAACGAAAAAACGAAGGGTAGAGCGGTAATCGTTTCTGGGAGAAGCCTTTTAATACGCTCATCCTAACCACTTAAAGGTGAGTGCTAACCGGAGTTCGCACGTCGTCTAAACTATCGTCTTTTTTTTGTATTTAGGGACGCCGTTCTAACAAAACAGAAATAAGATGGGAGTGAATTCGAATCGCACGATTTGTGGGTAGAGGTAGGACGGATAGGACTTGTAGTTTTAAATTAATTTATATCAGTCGAGTCGCTACACCGTGTTTTTGCATTCACCTATGTATTTGGTTTTTTTAAACGTAATTTTCGTACCTAGAGAAATTATTAAAAAAAATTGTACTGCTTAGATGATGTTATTGCACCATAAAGTTGTTTTATAGCTTTTCATTGGTTAGTTAGTGTGGTATATGCGTGGCATTATTATGTGACATATTGCGATTGCTGCCTATCCCGTGTACTTGAAGTGTTCAAGCCTT
The DNA here is from genome assembly GCF_048455015.1 of Haemaphysalis longicornis. NCBI lineage: Eukaryota > Metazoa > Arthropoda > Arachnida > Ixodida > Ixodidae > Haemaphysalis > Haemaphysalis longicornis. The sequence goes on from NW_027526422.1 coordinate 67,191,330, forward strand.
GGAAGTGTACAGAACGGGCACTTCATGGTCATTTTATTGTGCGTTTAAAGTAGTTTACAGCCGGAAAATAAAGGGTTAAAAAGCGCTCCCCTTCATTTCGAAAGGGTATTGCTTTGATTTGTTAAGGTCCGGGAATGGTACCAAACCGACAATGGCCATTTTGTATGAATTTACGATGCTTTTGCGAGCCAAAAATAAACAGCTGAAAGCTTTTAGTTATACTCTCGAAATGAATAGACGCGCGAGCAATGGGAGCAGCTAATGCGAAGATCCACCCATCCTGGACATTTCCGCCCGATAAAGTTATTTGCCGAGTAATAAAACATTCGTGTTGTTCGCCGTTTCTTCTACTGGAAAGCTTTAGCCTTCTTTCCTTGTCCCTACGCTCCTCGATTGTGGCCACTAAACCTCGCCTAATGCAACACGTGGGTAACCTCCTACAAGACGGTACTTCGATGGGAACCCCACGGGACCTGTAGATTTGGACATTTTTGTCGAATGCGGTAACAGCGAGATCTGAAAGAAAGGGTTTCCAAAAGAGGATCCCATAAGGAACGCACCTGAGGAGTCTGCGCTCGCCGTTGGGTGATCCATGCGTGGTACGCAATCCTTTAGTCGCAGGAAACAGCGCACGCGCCGTGACGCACACCGGACGTCGCAGCAGCCCGCGTGTTGACACCGGGCGGCCGAACGTCAACACGTGCGCGAAACCAACTGTCACGCAGACGGGAGAAGAACAGCGTCGAAGAGAAGGAAGGCCCCGGGGGAGCCCCCTCCGAACAATGCTGAAGAGAAGAATCCAGCAGCGGTTATCCAAAAGCCAGTCGCGGGACACACGAGCGACGAACGAACGCACAGACACGAGCGCACGCACACCGGGACTATCACACGCGATGACACTGATGTAGTGGGGGCCGATTACCGACGAGCGCCGATCACGCAGGCGGCGAGGAGCATCGTCGGTTGCTCCTCTCAAAGCGACAAGAGCGCCGGGTCCACCGCCACGCCGTTTCCGTAAAGCCGTTCTCTTCAAGCGCCGCTGCGTGCGCGCGCCTGGCGCACCCGACGGAAACGCCGCCGCGGTGCCACGTGACGCGTGGCGGTGACGTTGCACGTGACGTCAGTCGGCGGCGCGTCGCGGTGAGCGAACCGAGCGGCGGCCGCTGCGGCGGCACGCTAGCTGGTGGGCCCACTCCTTTTCTTTTCCCCTTGACATCGCTGCTGCTCTTGCTTTTTCCGAATGATTTGCTACTCGACTGGCGTCCTCGACAGCATTGAGGCGCGCGCCATCTGGAGACGGCAATCGCGGTGGTACAATATGCTTCGGGTGCTGTGGAAAGGCGAGTGTGGTTAACTGGGGCAACTTCTTGTTTTCGTTGGGGCGTTACGTTTGTAGTAGTTGGATACTTGATTGATCAAATGGCAGATCTACACCAACCCCCGGGGGTGCTCTGGGCTAAGCGTTTATTCCAGTTCTGGCCCTCTGGCCACCTGGTATTGATAGCTTCTTAAGACGAATGCTTTTCTGATGGGATCAAAATGCTAATGCTTTCATGGGCGTAGTGTAAACGCGGGTTAATAAAATCCCGTGGGTATAAATGAATCAAAATACCTGCACTGAGGCGTCCAATGTCCTGCAGAATCATTTGGTGTATGAACAAATTCTGACAATGAATTTCTGTTTTGATGTCATTCGTTTAAGTGACCTTCTGCTTGACCATTAAGTATAACGCACTAAGCATGCGAGGACAACGTTGGCCGACGAGAAATTGCAGCGCCATTTGCGTCATCAGTCCGGCTTGCAACAGAGAAGGAAATGTGGAGGATAATGAAAAACTGTTGTAATATTAGCTTTGAGTGCCGTAGCATCATTAGGACAGTGCTTAGGGCTTGTCCCGAAGCGAAGGGCCCAAACCAGCTTTCTCCTCCCACGTGCATTCTACTTCTACTTTAATTTGTTTTACTCTTTTCATTCGTGGCTGTTGAAGTTACGAGGATGGATGAAGTCGGTCTATGATGATGGTGATTTTGAAGGTGGCTCGTTGATCGAAGGCACATAGCTGAAGACGGTCTACTCCACAGAATTTACACTTTATTAAAATATTTACAAAGAAGTTACAACTGACATCGCAGATCCGAGCTAGAGACGAGATCGGGACGAGCCCGCATCACGCGGGGCTCTCTCCTCTCCTACCGCACAACCACCTTGGTTTTATTAAAAAAAAAAAAAAAAAAACGCGCCTCCAAGGAAGGTGGAACCAAAGAGACCGAGAAGGACACATAATGAAAATATCTGGCCATTCATTGGTCCCACAGGCGAAGCTAATAATTAAGCAATTGGCCCACCTCTTGTCCCAAACTCCTTTCCCATTTCCACGCAAACTAGACGTCAATACTCAAAACGATTCGCACCAGAAGCCACGAGACGAAAAACAAACCAACTAACCAAGTCTGACGCACTGTTACACCGATTCGGGAGTGGCCTCAAAGAGCCCGACAAGGCCTACACTCCCCGAACCCCACATGCCAACAAACGCTGGCGGCGTGTCGCCGCTTGTTTACCAAAGGTGCCGCTGCCGCACCATGCCCGTTTCCGGGGCCAACGGTTCTGAGAATTTATGTCCAGTTGACGCTCCATTTCCGGTCATCCCCGAGTTGCCCATTGCAAAACAAAACAGAGCGTCTTACAGTTTCAAAGAAAGCCGTCGCCGCCGCTGCCGGCGCTTTGACATTCCGTGTCTTCGTGACGAGTCCACCCAGCGATTTATGACCCGGCCGCTGCGCTGCCGCCACCGGTCCCGCGCCGCAGCCTGAACACTCAACGCGCCCGGTGCGAGACCACATGGCCCCCGCCCCTCGCATGCTTCCGAGAGTTAGGCCCAACCGATTCCCAGTTGCCGCCGAAGCACTAAGCGGTTTGCGCCGCCCCAAAGGAAGACAACAAAATGCACTCGAAGTCAGTGCTTCCACCTGCGGCGCGTCGCGCCCCTTAGCCCCTCTAGGCCGGCTAGTCGACACTCAGTCCGAGCCTCTACGAAAATGAAAGAAAGAAACAGTGCAAGACAGTCTTCGCAATTAGGCGATGCACCCTCCGAACTTAACACCCTCCGTCAAGTATGTCGTCTGTTTGGCCATAGTGCTTTGATTCCAGACCAGCCGTGCGCCATGGTTTATTTCCAACGCAGGTACTTCTCGACAAAGTGATACTCAAACCCAGGGAGCCAACCGAATCAACGTAAGAAAATTAATATGGCATAATGGCGTTAAACAAGCTTAAAGCGAGGTAATATGAAACGCTTTGCAATTGGGACGGAAAAAATCAGGGGGAGACATAACGAGTGGTCGGCTACACGTTTTTGCATTTTGAAATCACGTCACACGTGCATTGTTAGTCGTAATAGTCACCTTTAACATGTATGCAGGTTTTGTATACTTTCTTTGGCATTTCTATTTCTATAAGTAATGATGAAAGATGTCATGATGAAAGAAGGGGGACCCACCTGATCACATTCCTACGAAACTTACAAATTCATGACCCACTGGCTTAGAAAGCTTCGTGTACCGATACAAAATGTTTTAAGGATACATGCAAATGTTCCCAACGGCCTAGTTTGCTTCGCTTAGAAATATATAATTTCTTTGCTGAAACAAAAATAAACCAACAAATGCATTGTAATTCATTCAGTTTTCACTGGATGACGCTAGCTGTCAAGCAAGTGAAAGTTTTATTTCTTTATTTCAGCGCTAAAGTGACATATTTCCGAAATAGGCAAACTAGCCCACTTGGAGCCTCTTTAAGAATCGGCGAAACTATTCGTATAGGTGCACGATGGTTTTTAAGCCCCTGGCTCATGGGGTACTGACTCCCATAGGAATGTCAACAGGTGAGTCCCCGTTAACAAAAATAGACCACACAGTTGAGTTCAGGTTATGCAAATTATCTCCCATCGACAATGTCGGCCCCAGCAGCTACGTCGACGATTACACCCTCCAAAACGCACCCCACAAACCGGCACTGGACATATCCCAGCCTACACTCAGTTCCTTGGTCTGGAACCCTTCATATATAGGTAATTCAAAGTATGTCTTCGGTATCCGCAGTCCCCACATCTACGTTTTAAAATTTATATGGCAACAAGACAAGTGGACAGTGTGGGCCGCAGCACTCAGCAAACAAATCAACCTTGTGCGCCGATTAACCCAGTGCAATCAAATCAAGACCTTAAAGGAGCCATGAAGAGAAAACAAAAGTTTGTTTTATTCGAAAGATTAGGTGTTTCATAGTACCCCAAGCGCTTTCCCGGAAGCAAATGATGCTTTATTCACTGATAAATAAGGCAATTTAAGCCAAAATTTTAAATCTCCCGCTAAAATTGAACATTCCGTGACGTGTACAATGGCGTCATAGAGCCGGTCCATGAAACAGATACTTAGTATGTCGACTCTATATAGCACCCACACGCGGGAGTCGATCGAGACGGCGGCCATTTTAAAAATACTAGTAAAAGCTAGTGCACCCGCAGCCCTAGTCATGGAATCGCCTGATCCGGAGAACAAAACTCTCGCCGAGGAGCTCGGGCTTGCATTTAACAACCTCACACCACAAAAACGCTCAATGCTTCTAAGTGCACGAGCGGCAAGAGTTGTGGGATACGCGGTGGACGGGAAAGCGACCATTCCGCGATAGCCACAACAGACGAACGCCCAGCCGTCGGCACCGCTGCCTCGTCAGCCCCGTCGCGACGGACGAATATAGACTGGTACGTATGTGCCGTATTTTGATTACGGTTAATAATAGTTCAATTTCAGTAGCAGTATCACTTATGCCAGTTGGCCGGTGTCGTGTATGGAAAGCCGTTCGCGCGAGCTCTCTGCTTCGACCAGAAAGATACGAGCGTCAATGCGCGGTGTTTACGGCATTTTTTCCCCAAGGTCAGAGCGATTTGACGAAGTCGGCAACGAGCGCCAGCATGTTCCAGGAGTGAGCTAACGTAAGGGTCCCTGCCGTAACTGAACAAACTGAAGTTTTCAGTGGTTGTAAACTGGAAACGAGCTCGTAACGACAGCAGCAAACCAACACCATTCGAAACTTACGCGACGACTGGCACTATCTCGTCGCTTCTTGCTGTTCCTTACTCCCCTCGTTTCTATTTTTACCTTTGCTGGTTGGCGATATGACGGCCAACCTCCTGTGAAGGGATTACGATACGAAGCAAGGTCGCGGCTGTGCGTGCTGGAACGGTTCGTTGGCCCCGAAGAGCCTCGAACCCGAAAATTCGTCTGCGCGACGGCGAGATGTCGAGCTCGGCCGGCGCGCTAGTTTCGTACGCATTGGCGCACACGCTTGCGAGTTCGTTCGGACCTTCAACCGTTTACTCCACCGTTCTTTGTCATAAAAAGAATGTGCAGTATGTTTCACGGGCATTTAGCTCGCTATGCAAGCTGTAAGCCCTGCCTTACATGCGTTTGCTTTTGCCGGCCTCCGCCAATCGCAGAGCTTAGCCCATGTGACGGCATAGGTTCTGTTGCGGGAAATGAGCTGGTGGGTCGCATGACCATTCCCGTTTTTCCTAATTATGTAGCTTATTTGAGCGAAGTTTGCGTTATAAGTGGTGTCGTTATGGTTCTAACGAGGCAATCTTTCGAATGAACCAAACTTGTGTTTTCTCTTCATGGCTCCTTTAAAGCAACACGAGCTTCGAAAGATCTTGCAACCCCCCTCCCCCTTATCCTTTCTAGATTTCTCACCTTGAATTCACTAAAACGCGCTGCAATAAATTGTGGCCACCCAGAGAAATACGTGTAACAGAACTTGGTCAGTCCTCTTAACGCCAAAACTACCTCATTGCGGACAACGCTCTTCAAAATACCCGCGAAAGACGCCAGCCACCCAACAATTACACAACAGAAATGCTGTGCCACTTACGAACAAAAGCCATTAAAATCCAACCATCATCTAAACGTATTCCTCGTCAGGTGCACGCGATTGCGAACTCCCGAAGATGTCGCAACAGAGCATTCCCTTGTCCAACCGGGCATTAAATCGCGGGAGCGTCTAAACGCACCACATCTGCAGAAACAATCCGTCTACAACGGTTACTTTACGTCGAACAGTAACGACAATTCGTCACCATTATCATCTACCCTCCTCTCTAACACTAGAACCTCAGCTGCCACCGAAGAAACATCATTGGTACGCAACTTCGACAACCACATGACAATCCGCGCAGGTAAAGAAGGTGCCTTGCAATACTTCGATGGCAACACTCTGCCTGACATCTTGCATGACAGCCACCCATCCACTTCAGCACAGCATGCCCGTACGCGAACACCGCTATATTGCTGGGAATAAAAACCTCTACACCTCATCCGTGCAAATCAGCCCCCAAGTGGCGCACCCGGACTACAGCGTCTATAAGGAACGCGACAGCCATCACAAGGCTCGATGACAACGGCTAGATGACATTTGTTTCTACTGCCGCAGTGTTTCGTGTCCCACCGCTAGGCTCACACGCCGCCTAGGAACGTAGAACAATATCGCTGAAACGCTCTGCTCTATTTGATCTAATCGTGCACAACGCCATGAACCAACGTGCCCCGTGTCCCCGACACGTGTGGTGGCTGGTCTGACATAGAACATACATATAGTAAATAAAGTAGGTACGTAAGGGAGTAAGTAAGCAAGCAAGCAATCAAGCAAGTAAGTTGGTAAGTAAGTTAAGTCTGTAAGTAATTGAGCAAACAAAAGCAAGCAAGCAATCAAGCAAGTAAGTTGGTAAGTAAGTTAAGTCTGTAAGTAATTGAGCAAACAAAAGCAAACAAGTAAGTAGGTAAATAGGGAAGTAACTAAGTAAGCAAACCAGCAAGCAAGTGAATGGGTAAGTATGTGGGTAAGTATGTAAGTAAGCAAGCAAGGAAGTGAGTAAGTGGGTAAGTATGTAAGTAAACAGTAAGTAAGCAAGCAAACAAGCAAGTAACGTTAAGCAGGTAAGTAAGTTAGTAAGCAAGCAAGCAGACAAACAAGCAAGTAAGTAGGTAAGTAAATATGCAAGTGAGCAAGCAAACAAGGATTTAAGTATGTAAGTTGGTAAGTAAGCAAGCAAGTAAGCAGATAGGTACGTAAGTAAGTAAAGTAAGTACGCAAGTAAAGTGAGCAAGCAAGCAAGTACGCAAGGAGGTATTTAGATAAGTAAGCAAGAAAGCATGCAAGCAAGTAAGTGAGTAGGTAAGTAAGTAAAGTAAATAAGCAAAGTAAGTAAATAAGTAAGTAAGTATGTAAGAAAACAAGCAACCCAGTAAGTAAATAAGTGTTTAAATAAGTACGTAAGTATCTGAATAAGTATGTGAGCAAGTGAGACCTTAAGTAAGTGGGTAGGTGAAGTAATTAAGTAAGCAAGCAGGCAGGCAAGGAAGTAGGTTGATGTTTGCATCGTACACTGCAGCATTCGAAATTCCGCGCTGCTTAATTAAGCACCGGTGTGCTTGAGTGCGGCAAATTGAAGCCAAAGCCCCCTGTGGACTCTTCCGAGATCTTCGCTACGAGGACTGACGATTCCAACTGCGTGGACTGATTGATAGAATAAATAAACGTTTACCGAAAAGAGCCAACAGAGTCGAATGGTAGAAGAACTTGCTTTGTGGACTAAGGGAGAGAGCTGGGCAAGTTGTGGGCGTTTTTCCTAATCTTGGATACCCAGGTATTTGGTGGAGCTTCCAGGCATGGTTTCCAAGTGCCACCCATTGTAAACACAAGCCGCCGAGCACTATTTTTGAGGACAGGGCTCTGGTACAAAACAAGAAAATTCGAAAGCAAAATGTCGGTCCCAACATTCTTTAAGCTTTCTTGTCATGCCATCTTCTAAGCATTATTATGTCCTCGGGCATTTATTTATGATAGCATTGACGAAAATATATCAGCTGTATTAGGGACACCTGCTTAGTGGCGCCAGAAGAGCACGCCCTTCTAAATTAACGTACAGGAGGGAGTAGCCCCCCCCCCCCCCCCTAAAAAAACATCTTTGTAAAAAAGTAGCGAAACCTTACAAGATTAGTATTTCAGACGAGGGTCTCGTTTTTTTTTCGTTTTCTGCAACCAAATGGTGTATAGTTGCTCTACTTCCTTCTTTTTACGCTAGCGAAATACAGAATTTTCCGTCGGTGGCATTAATAGTGCATGTTTGTTGGTTACGGTATTTGTCATGGTACCCGGGCTCCACTAGCCTTTCAAATGCATTCTAACCGAAGGTCATTCGACTCAAATTAGGTGCTTCGAATGCCGTTGGGAATCCGCCATGCTCCACTGCATACGGTGACCGTTGAAAGCTTTGACATTCTACTCTGCACAGTGGCGCTGCTCCCGACAAGTTCATTTGTCATGTAGGAATGCTGTATATATATATATATATATATATATATATATATATATATATATATATACACCTAATTTACTATATGTATATTATATTTAACATATATATTTAAAATAACAGACAATTTCCCCCAATTCAAAAACATCGCCTTCCGTATTTACGGTGAGCTATGAATGCCATTTGCAGTATTTTTTTCTTTTGTAAATTTCTAATCACTATCAAAGCATTTGCTCTTTGCTTGCTAGGGAAAAGAGCGTTACATTAGCAAAACTTTCAACAGTTTTTTATGTTCACAAAGAATCAACTGCGCGACTCACTTGCCAAAAAAAAGCTATTCATGTAATCCCATTTTTCTGTTCTCAATATAAATTTTCCGATAGTTGCATTAAGACACTCGGACGACGGTACGAATATGCGCGTGTCGAAGGCTTCGAATGTCGTCCGCGACTAATGAGGTGGAAGCACATTTGAACCGGATCCCATTGAAAAGTCTAGTGGAGCAGCCTAGCAGTAGCACTGAGCCGCTGGGCATTCTGCTCAAAGGCATTCGAGGCACCACCGAAGCACAAGTACAAGACAATAACTTTTGTATTTTGTATCAGCGCTCGCTTCTTTAGCATAGAGCCAAGACAGTCTTTACTTAATTGGAAAGTTACTTTCAAAGCAGAACATCGAATTAGCTTCATTATTTCATCACACGCTCAAGAAGCCTTTCGTGGGTCTGCATGTTCAAACTTTTCCTTTCATGGAGCAGGGATCAAGCCCGTTGAGAATATCTGTAATGCATCTTTCGTTATTTTGATATATGCACGAATTCCTTGGGTGGCCCGCCTAGTCCGCACGGGCTACATGTTGATCACCTTTGGCCAAAGCACTTTTAGATGTTTATATATGCGGACTCAATGAAGAAACCCGCTTGTCTGTCCTGATGCGTCATAATTTCGCCGCACAGAAAATGGTATCGATGAAAAGCGCCTGCCTTCGTATCTTTATATGAATCTGCTTCTGAACAGGATGTTTCGTCCCAAGAATGCGCTTCCATAGAGTGTTGAAGCGGACTTCAAAGGAGCTTTGTGTATAGCGCTCCGCAGGAATACAAGGGGTCTTAGGAAATACTTTCATATCATACATCATTACAGCCCCCTGAGAAGATGTCTTTCCAAGGATGCATTTGTGTATAGTAGTGAAGCCGACTCTACAGGTCTCCGTGTAACGTTTCTTCGGGATTCATGGTTTTTTACGCGAGTATTGAACATAACGCCCTACAACCTTCATATTTTCGTGTAGTACCTCTTGTAGAAAAAGAGGTCGTACAGATTTGGTCTGCATGTTCCCGGGAGGGGGGAGGTAGAAAAGGAAGTTGAAGTAGTGGCAAAACGGAAAGTAGCTCATCATCATCATCATCATCATCATCAACAACAACAACAAGTACAACATGAACAACAAGAACATGAACAACACAACAATCTCGGAATGGCGGCTGGCTGTAGAAACTGTCTTCGGCCGACCTGTTATACCTCTAACGTTGCCCCAGGAAAAAGGTTTCCTGAACAAAGCATTCGTGCATACACTGAAACCGCCTTCAGAGGGGCTTGGTGTGTACCGCTTCTTTGGGCTACACGGGCTTTTAAGGCGGTATTTATTAAAACGCTCTAGGGCCTTAATGTGGTTTTAAGGCCGCTTATGCTGTACGCGCAAAAACTGCCTCCCAAGCAGCAGACGTATCTGTTGTGGTGAAGGCGACTTTAAAGAGGCTGGGTGTGTGCGACATGGGGCTAAGGCATTTATTCGACAATTTCCCACTTAGGAATTTCGCAATTGTTTTTATTGTCTGTTCTCGTCCACCTCTTAAACCAAGAAGTTCTATGCCGAGAGCACAGCAGGTTGTTTCGCTGTTTAGTCGAATGTTTTTCAATCAATGAAGTATTGCTGGTAGAATTTGTTCCACTCGTCTAGCAAGAGGTATATTGCTGCTCAAAAATATTTTTCCGCTTCCCGAAAGGGAGCGCTGTAAATTGGACCGCAAATGTGGTGCAATACAGCCGGGGCCTCATCAGGTGCGTAGAGGTTTGTTTGTTGTCGCCGTTGAAGGACGATAAAAAATAAGGGCCATCCGGTGTTCCCAATATATGGTAGTTCGGCGTTCAAAAAATGATGTCCCGTGTGTCACCTTGTGGAGGAATATGTGTCATAAGGCTTTTTCGAGGGAAAAAAACAGAATAAACATCACGCCCCCTATCGCTATTGCATATCGAAAGAAACTACCTGCGATCCGAGTATTTAGATCAAACGAATCGCACGCGCGTATGCCTCTGTGTCCCGCAACACTTATGTGACGTGTTTTGCAGGCAAGATTAATGCGAATTCAGATAAAAAAAATATGCGCTGTGCTCCAATCGAGCTCATAAATCAAACTGAGGCCGGATGGAAACTACTAAAAAAAATGTAGTCTATGCAGATGACAAGCTTACGTGCGGGAACACATGTTCGCGCGATGTAGAACAACGCGGATTGTTCGCTGTGCGAAAGTCAGTGCACACGCGAGCATGAAATATGATGCACGTTTCCAGCACAGAACGTTATTTTAGCTTTCAGCAACGTGTTTTGCTCGTACCGAACTCTGTAAAAGAAACGATAAAAGATGATTCGTCTCAATTACAATTCAGGCTAGGCATGTTATGGCCACATCCAAAGGAAAACATGTCCCGGAAATCCTTAAGAAGATTTTTTCGTTTCCAGAAAAAAAATTTGGAAATACCCATTTTACAATTTCGTTGCAGTGAGTACACTTGAATAGAAGCAGTAATGAACACACACACGCATTGGCACAGGTGTCCACGGGACTGCGCTAACGCTTCCAGATCCCCCATGATGTGACTTATGCGGCTATGATTGCTTTGGTAAAAAATGTACCTAAGAGTGTAGGCGGATTGGAATACAGTAGAACCTCGTCACAGCGAAGTAGTATAGGGACAGTAATTTAATCAGTTACAACGAATATTCCTTGTAACAGTATAGCTAAAAATCGGTTCAAACCAATGGGTAATCTGGCTTCGGCTAAAATTCTTGATACAAAAACGCATTATTTTAATCTTCGAACGCACTATAAACAAGGTAACCCTTCCTTGTCGAATTTCAAGCTCAATGAACCAGAACACGAAACGGGAAATTATAACACAACAAAGTTCACTTTACAAAACGGGCCTGCTTTCCTATTTTTTTTCGAAAAAGGATGTGATCTTTGTCTGGTGGCTATTCACAGCACTGAGCAGGATGTAGTTTTCCACGGTGTCAACGAACAAAGCGGCCTTTTATACTTCTGCAGTTTCGGACGCCGGGAGTTTTTCCAAGGAGCTTCTCAGCTTACTGGCCAAATATTTCTTCGTTATATCCAAAAGTGCACGCGGCTCTCACAGTTTCACTTTCGCTATAAAAGAATAAGTGCCATTGAAATGACGCGTGACCAACCAAAGTTCGTATTGAGTTCGCTATAGCCCATAATTCGCTATATCAGTGTTCGTTATAAGGAGGTTCGACTGTAAGTGCAAACTGGGAATATTTAAGCTCTAGACATCACATTGCTCGTGCATTGGAATTAGGGTTGTATGTTACCAGGTTTGATGGTGTCTGGAAGAATACTGGGTCTAGGACATCTAGGAAATGTTACTTTACCGCGTGTCACATCGGTGCCGTGTACAGTCTAATCGAGATGTTACTTGAGTGTATCAAAACCCTACATATCACTCTTATAGATTACAAGAAACAGGCGCCAAGCGGGTCCTTGAAATCCTTTAAAACCCTTGAATTCGAAAAGCTTGTTTACAAAGCACTGAAAGTCCTAGAATTATTACTTGCACTTGATGATCCTTGAATATTTTCAATTTTTCTTTTGAATAGGCATAAATGCAACATGAGGCTACGTTGATCCTGAGTGAAGTCTTGTTGCTTTGTTGATCATCAGTAAACAAAGGTTCTGATTTTGTAATAATCTGAAAATGCTTTACCACGTAACTATAACAACAAACGAAGCAACATTGGTCAAAAAGCAAATCTTATTACAGCCAGCATTTGCACTATGTGGCTTCTTTGAAAACAGTTCCCTTTGTTAAAATGTTGGCTCCGGCAACCTTCCCATTTTTGATGATTTCGCATCATTTGATACCCCAGTCTTTCCACGGACATCGGTCACATCTACATGACAGACAGCGTCGTCCTTGAAATTCCGCGCGCATAGCCCTGAAAGCACTTAAGAACCCTTTAATTTTTGTCTTATAAACCAGCATAGACCCCGGGAAAAGCACTTCCTTCAATATAAGCCACCACGCGAGGGACAGAATCTGCCTGTTTGGTTCTCCCGGAAGCCATAACTTATAAAGCGTCTTCTAAATGTTTCTTCGTGCTCATTTTGCGGCCCCACCTGCAGATAGTAGAGGCTACGAGAAGAAGCTTGTACCGTGCCTCTATACACAATACACTGAGTCGAAGTACACAGATGTTGAGAAAATTTAGCTGAGTAAATAAATTTGCGCAAACAATAAAGGGAGAATTACTCTGCTGTTTCGTATTTCTTTAGGTGATCCCTTGGTATTATTCAAGAATATGCCGCACAATAAGACAGCAGCAACCAATTTAACCAGAGGCAACGTTGTGGTAAGCACCTTATTCGGCATTCAAGTAGGTGTTTTAGTGAGAAAGCACAAATTGGCCAGCAAGGTGAATTTCGCTAAAACATAATGTCTGCGCAGCGAGCATTGCTGCAGACTCTGCCACCTCGCCTTGTGCGGGAAGACGCTTGCTTGCATACGTAAGAAAAAAAAATAAACAAAGTTAATCGGTGTGGTTGTCTGAAATGCCCGAGGAAAGTATTCACCGCGCCAGACCCCCCCCCCCCCCCCCACATGAACGACAGACTTCTATAAGGGAGATTTACCGAAGAGGGAATACCCGATACCTGTAAGGACATGTGCGCTTGGACGCATAACCACATATGCATATACGGTCTTGAACAAATGAAACGCGAACACAAAAATATGAACAAGAACACGCACATAGCGCAATTTCTTTCAGCGCAAGTAAATTTGTCGCGTTGCTTTATTACAGTAACAAAGATTGAAAATGTGTCTTTGGAAATATACAACTACCGAGCAATTATTTTATCCCCGCTATCCATATGCTTCAATTTTGCCTGTACTGGTGCATATTTTCGCCTTCTTATTTCATTTGTCTATGACTGTACATTCCCGCGATCCAATGACATCGCAACCTGCAGAGCATTTCATCAGCAACCGGTCAGACAATTGCCTAGCAATGCTTAACTTTGTGCGGAAAATGGCTAATTTATCCAAGGAAATGAACTCTCGCGAGATGTTTACCCGCTGGAGCACCGAAAACATCTTCATGTTTTGAAGAAGCCATGAAGACAACATGCAAGTTTGGTTCATTCGAATGACTGCCTCGTTAGAATAATCCTTATACCCCTTTTAACACAAACTTCACCAGAATAAGCTACATAATTTGGAAAAAAAGAGCATGACCATGCAACCCACTACATCATTTCCCGCACTAGAACCTACGACGTATTATGGGCAGCTGTGCGATTGGCTGAGGCCGGCAAAAGCAAACGCCACTTAGGCAGGGCTTATAAGTTTGCAGAACGACCTAGTGGCGCTGAAATTTAATGCATATTTTTTTTTATATCAGTACGAATGTTGGGGTAAATAATGGATGTTACCAAAGCATACGTAAACATGAAGCACCAGGGTGTACTGCGCGCTCTATGCTTGGTATAAGCTGCACAGCAGTCCGGCGCTTTGGGGTTGCCCAATTGGCATAAGCGACATTGTCTTACGTGACCCTGTTTGTCGAGCATACCCAATGTTTCACGAAACGATTACTCTCAAGCGTTACAAAAATAATCCAGGTGCAAATTCGTTCAAGAACAAAGCAAGTGCGGAAGGCGGCCTGAGCGGTATTGTGGCGCTATCTGGAGAACGAACGGTAAACGAAGCAACAAAAGACGTTTCGTCGTCTGCTGCAGCCCTAATCGCCATACTTACCATTTGTTCCAGCTACCTTCCATGTATATATCCTTGCTGACGTCACGAAACATACGATTTATCGGGAGAATCAAAATTTTGGCTCAAACTGTGTAATTTCTCAGTGAATAAAGCATCGTTTGCTACCGGACAAACTCCGAGGACACGGTAAAACACCCAATCTTTCGAATAAAACAAACTTGTATTTTGTCTTCATGGCCCCTTTAAAGCAGTTTTAATTTGGCCCTCCTTTGAGGTTTGGCGTTGATCACTGCGTAATCTAGTCAGGCCACGTACTTTCAGCGCAGAGCGATTGGTTCGTTGGAAAAAAAAGAACGTTCCTCCCCCAGCAGTGAGTATTGGTACCAAGTATAAATAGGTGAAGAACTTTGCCCAACGACAAGCACTGGTGGTACAAGTGGTACTAGCGCGAGTGCAACAACGCTTGAGCAAATGAATTGAGCTTGAAAATCAAGGGGAAAGATCTTAAAAAGGGCCATAAAGACAAAATACCAGTTTGGCTCGTTCGCGAGGTTGCTTTGTTGGAACAAGATACCCCATTTACGGGAAATTCTACTCGAAGAATGTATATGACGAGGAAAACAAAGAATAGGCATGCGAATCACCAGGCTTGGGCAACTGGATGAGGCTGGCAAAAGCAAACATAAATTATGCAGAGATCATAAGCTTGAAAACGAGCTCTATGCGTTTGAAACTTAGCAATATTTCTAACAGTAATAACATTCACAGAACAAATTCGGGATGCTCCAAATAAGTTGTGTGAACTGCTTGTTTACAGAACCAACGCTAAATGCAGCTAAAGATTTTAACATCCTAGCAATCGAAGGGTGCCATAAGAACTTAACTGCTTAAGAAAATTTTTCTTTTCGTGTAGAAGTCTTCTTCCTTCTTTCTACCCAATAAAAATCGACATTTGACCACAAGACCACGGTTAAAGCTGCGCTCTAAACATAAACGTCTATAAAGCGAATCGAAGACCCCCTACTTTCGATTTAACGTATTCGAAATGAAGCCGTCCGAAGGCAACAATGCCCGCATCCGCGCTGAGGTAACTGGTATACCGTATACGTTACTGTAAATGTCTCGCACTAAGAAAGCGCAATTTTGCTGGAATGGGTGATCCCGCATCATGAAATCTCCGTTCCGTTACGGAAACGAATGACGAAAACGTACGCGTGGGGATATTTTGGAGCGCCTTAAGAATGCCAAGTTGGTGCAAATTAATCAGCAAACCTCCACCACGGTGAGCCTCAAAATCCACTAGCAGTATCGTTGAGTAAAGGCGCCCAAAATTTGTACTTTTGACATCTCCCCTTCTTCTTTCCGTCTTACTGAAAGAAGTCTATTTGTTACTGTTATTAAGCCTCTTCCGTAAACCGCACCTCCAGGTACCCGATGATTTACTTACATGCAGGACAATGCAATCCCTCAAATGGTCACGCATGGTTTTGGACGCGAGCCAATGGGAACGTCGACGTCTGAACAGGCGTTGGGAGCGAGCAAGAAATTCAAATTAGGGGGTTTTACGCGCCAAAGCTACACAGCGGCTATAGGATGTGCGGCGTAGTGGAGTTTTCCGGATTACTTTTGACCTCCTGAGAATCTTTAACGTGCGCCGAAATCTAGATGCACAGGCGTTTTAGTCCCTCGATTAAAAACATTTATTTTTGTTCACGCAGCAATCGTCCCTTCAAATTACCGCGTCCCACGCTGGTGTGTACGTTCGTCCCCTGGGTTTCGATCATCAACTCAGTGGGCACGCGTTATTCGTTGCTGCGGGAGCAAGGACAGAGCATCAGCCTTTCGTGTTTGCGCTTAAGCGCGCACCCCGGCCTCCCATTTTTCCTTCTGCAGCTTTGTCTTTTCCCCTTTTGTTCAATGACATCGTCACCACCGACAAGAAAGTAGGCCTTAACGCCGCAATATCGATGGGTGGGCAAGCGACACACATCCTGCAGCTTTGGTTTTAGTCGTTGAGCACAAGCAACGTCGGGTTGCTGGCCTTGGCGTTAACAGTGACGCAGCGATTATTATTAATAATAATAATAACCAATGTTTCTCGGTGGCTGTTGTACTTTTCACCGATATGTAGAAGGTATCCTGTGCGGTGTACAGCATGCGCTCGTTCTGCCAGCGGTAATGAACGGCGCGCCAGTACACGCTGCATACACCATGGCGCCAACATTAAGCCGGATGTCAGCTACGTATACCTTCGACGAGTGCAGCAAACGCCGCCGCGACTATTATTTACTTCCAGCTAGGAGAGTAAAGCAGAGGGTTGGGCGTGGTTGTTATGAATATTATTCGCATTGTTTAGTAACTCGTTAGGTTAGCGTTCGTGTCGAACACGGGCGCGTCGATTGAGACCACTTTCGACCTGTCTAACAACCGATTGTTAATGTTTATGGCTGTGGTTACGCGGTGTAACCATAACCTTGCGCGTTCATGTATGATGGATTGAGCAGTTAGTGAAACGTTTGCTGAAATGGTTTGTGGGAATAGGTCGGGTACAACGGGAGGCCCGTGTCCTTTTTTACTCATTTTGGCCAGTCGCGCAAAAATTCCGAGCCTTTCGAAGCTGTGCACGCTTGTGTTTTCGCAAAGCCGCGAGAAGAGGTCGTTGAGTGTAGTTCGACCATTTTTCATTTGCAGTTCATGCTTCAGTTGGTACTGGCAACTGTATTACAAGTCAAGTATGACCTCATTACATTTCAACAGTATAGTTTATTGACATTTAGGCATAAATTTAGATCTGCTTCAGGATATGCGAAACCAAGTAATCCGCATTATTACGTTGAGGTGATACACACGTAATAATTTACCGTTACTCCACGAATATCGTATAATACTAGCAATTTTCGAATACTGATTAGCAAAACTTGGCTTTATAAAGATACCTCGAAGCGAATGCTAGTCTATAATTTATTTATTATCAAGAGCGTGTTATGTGCCCCTCATTCAATTTGCTCCAACATGCAACTGATTACCGCCTATTTGAACAAAAATAATTAGGAGAACAGTTTGTCTTGGCGTTATTTGAATTTGAAATTAATTTCCTCCAAAAACAAAGTAATCGCAGTAAATTCCCGTTCTTGCTTTCTTCAAGAATACATCGCTGTAGCTCGTACCGCAGTGAGGGACTGGACAGACCCCTAGCCCCGACTGCGTACACTTTATAAAGAAAATCATCCACAGGAAAACGAGCAGCCGCCCGCAGTGGGGCCGACAAAATGCTTGTCGGGGTCCATCCGGCGTCGACGGAACTCCTTCCCGGACCAAGAGCAAGATAGACAGCAGAAGACCCCTTTCCGCTCGCCGTACCTCACATGTGTCCTCGACCAGGGAAGGGGGTAAAATAAAAGAGAAAAGTCCCGGGCCATCTCCACTAACGTGAAACATGGGGAGGGGCGAAGCATGCAATATATAAGTGTATTCTTGGCGCCTTGGTGTTTTTGCCCACGGAGATGAAAACGTCGTTGAGTACAGGTATACAGCATTGCTGCAAAGGTCTCTTGTCTTTGAAGCACGAAGATCCTCTAGCGCGAAGCATAAACGAGTGTCCCGATGTTTTTTTTAGTACGCGTTACGTTCTAGCGTGACATGTAAACGAGTGTCCCGGTGTTTTAGTACCATGACAACATGAGACGACGGCTACGACGACGACATGAGACGCCGACAGCCCGAGCCCCTAGAAACAGCAAGCCAGCAAGGGACCTTCGGAGAACAAATGAATGTGTGTCCGCTACCCACGATTGTCAAAGGGAAGCACTTCCCCGACCCAGCTTGGGCCCGGTTTTGCTCGCTTCCGGGCGCGCCCCGCATCCTGACGGCTTGATTTCTACGAATCCCACCAGAAGTTGACGGCGCCTGCGCATTGCAGTTGCCGGGGCACAGGCAGTAAAAGGAATAAATCCAACACCGGCCCTCCACTGCCAAACCGTATAATTATCCATCCTCACTATGTCACCCTGTAGGAATGATCAGCAGGGGAATTAAATTTCCCCCTAAACCAGCAACTGGTTGGTCTCACATGCCCAGATTACGCAGGTAACCATTACAGAGAATTTTTTATACAGTTAAAACCCGTTATAACGAAGTCTCCGGGAATCGTGAATTATTTCGTTAAATCGAGAAGTGCGTAAAACCGAGACTGCCATTGCACAAGCCGTTGATTCCATTTGGTCTCCTCGATTTGGCTACATTTTGTGCACTAGTTCACAAAAGTGCCGTGCAAGTGCAGCGCCAGTTCTTTCAGTGCGAGTGCAGCCGTACACTAGCGCATTCCGTGCAGCGGCCGAATCGAGGGCAAAAGTGCACAAACGTCGTCTGCTGCGGTCCGCGCTGCGTGCTCGCGTTCTTTTTTTTTTCGAAATGGCGTGCATTTTGGCTGCGGCCATGGAAATCGTGAACTCCGGCAGTGACGAGGAATTTGACTGTGCCCTTTCTATTGCTTTGTGCAAAGTGGCACGGGTCGACCGTGACAACCAAATACTCAGACTTCGAATTCAAGAGGCTGTTCCGTTGTCGCGCGAGACGTTTGACAATTTGTGGGCGCGGTTCAGGCTGTCGCTGTTCTTCCCGAAAAGTGTCTCCGGCCGTCCACAAATCACAGCAGAAAAGAGTTGCCTGATAACTACGAGCTACCTTGGAGGCCAAGAAAGCATGTACTCAGTAGCCGATAGATTTGACGTTTCGGAATCGTCAGTTGTGGTGTGCATGCGGAGGGTGCCGAACTTCTTGCAAGCGGTAAGCGCTGAAATGATATGCTGGCCAAGCGCTGCCGACATGGCCTGCAGCAAAATGGCCTTCCTGGCAAAAAGCGACGGGAAAGGGCCTCGCAACACCGTGGTGTGCATTTATGGCTCGCACATCGAGATCCTAAAGCCAGACGAGTCCACTGCCTCGTATATCAACCGGAAGAAGTGGCCGTCCATTATTCTACAGGCAGTTTGAAGCGACCAGAACAAGTTTTTGGATGTATTCATTGGCTTCCCTGGTTCTGCTCATGACGCCCGGGTGTTGAGAGAGAGCCCTTTCTTCGAAAAGGCTGCAGCCAAGTGTGGCGATTGTTATATACTTGGAGATTCTGCGTACCCCATGCTACCTTGGCTTTTGCCACCGCACAAAGACAATGGCTCCAGTTTTTTTTGTGGAAAAAAAGATTCAACAAGTAGCACAGCCAGCAGAGGGTGGCCATTGAAAACTGCTTTGGCCTTTTGAAGCAACGCTTCAGAAGACTATACCTTGTCGATGCCAAGACAATTATGCAGTGCTGGCTGAGCACAAGGTCGCGGGTTCGATTCCCGGCCGCGGCGGCCGCTTTTCTGATGGAGGCGAAAAGCAAAAACGCCCGTGTGTACGAGATTTCGGCGCCCGATAAAGATCCCCAGGTGGTCAAAATTAATCCGGAGCCCTCCACTACGGCGCGCCTCATCGCCTGCGTTGCGTCGGCGCGTTAAACCCCACAATCAATCAATTATGCAGTGCTGTCGCATCGTTATGCGAGCATGCGTGCTTCACAACTTGAGCAACTGTGAGAGGGTTTTCATTGAAGAGCTTGCAGACTTGCTGCTCATCATGACGTTGGCAATGATGAAGAACCAATTAGTGAAAGCGACGCATCCGCTGCACAGTGTGACACCCGAAGAAGACACATAGTCCAGCATCAATGCTGAACAAGAAACTGTGACAGAATTCTTCTATTTGCCTCGGCTGCGCACGAGAAAGCACATGTGATCATTTGTTTGCCTCGGCAGCAGATACGAGACGCTCAAGAAGGCGCATTTTTTCTTCATGCTGCTTTTGCTTTGCAGCAATCGCATCCTGCATTACTCTAATCAGGCTGCCGATGGTTGTGTTCCTCTGCCGACTGCCGCCTCTCCTCGGTGCTGTCGCTTCTCTGCTGCGGGGTGGAGGTGCCTCCTCAGATGGTTCTACATCATCTCCTGCTTCATCCACAGGCTCATTTTGTGGAAGAATGTTTTCTCCATCTCTGTTGCTTTCGAAACACTAAAAAATGTCAACAAACGTCACGCAAAGTGTGGGCATTTGTGCAGTTGATAGGTCAATTCACTGTAAAGAGAATTTAATTGCAAATGAAGGGATCGAATTCCCACAGTTATCTCGATGGCCACGCTTGATATATAACTGAGCCATACTGTCATACCGATGGAAAGTTTTACCACAGAAACATGCATGGATATAGCAATTATAGCAGCTAACAATTCTGTACAAATGCATATTAAAGGGACACTGAAGTGATATGTAAACATTGCGGGATTACTAGCGCAAATTGTAGTCCGGAGTCCCCAGGCCATGTTTCGACCACTCTAGGCGCGTTTACGCGATTTTATTTAGTAGAAAAACTAATTCGAAAACGCTGTCCTCCTCTCTTTACGCTCGCCCATTTTCTGTGGCGTTTTCGTGTGACGTCAGGAGGGGATGAGCTGGCAATTGGCTGCGCCACGGCTGCGCTACTGCACGGCTACCCGGCCGACAGAGTCAGTCGGCCCAGCGTTTCGTCCGCCGGCCGCCGGCGGGTCGTCGCAATCAAGGAGGTTAAAAAAAATTGCTTGGTCGCAATTCGTTCGCTTAGTTGAAACGAAGCCAGGACACGTTTGTGAATGGAAGAATGTGCCTTTCTTTACTTGGTTTGTTTTGTACACTGTATCTAGCTCCAAGTCAAGGTCGCTTCACACAGGCGCTGCACATGCGACGCTTCGCTGACTGGTACGCCTGTAGGAAAATATAAGGCCTCTTGAAGGCGGGAGAAGAGTCAGCGAAGTCAATATAGGTACTAAGCAAATAAAATCAACTGATATTTTTACCGTACAGCGTAAAACTAGGGCGCGGGAAGCACTTTTTTGCGCTGGGCGAACAGGCACAGCGGTCAGCAGCACGACTACGCATCTGCGAACGCTTTTCCGTCTACGAAATGCAATTGCTAGACGTGAGCTACTGTGGAAACTCGGGCGACGCTTACTGCACGATCGCAGTACAACAAATAGTCACCTAAGCGGCTTGAAATGCCAAAACTTATAAACCGGTTGTACAATATATACCCTATATTAGCAAGACCTTCGCGTCCCGCTCAATAGCCTAGCAGTCTGAGGCGCTAGGAATTAATTGCAAATGTTTTGCGAGTCATGAGTTCGAATCCCCGCGGGTACGTGCTTTTTTTTTTGTAAGTTAACTTTTTTGTTTTCCGCCGATGTTTTCTATATTGAGTTCACCTTTTTTGGGGCCGCAACGTTCATGGCTACACGAACTAGTTCACAAAACGCGCGCAGGCTGGCACTGGCGCGCTAGCGAGTTCTCGTTGGCGTGCTGTTGCCATAAGCACCGACTGCTTGCAGGCAGTGGGCACAGGCCAGAATGAACAGACCCTTGGCCTGGTGCGAACACGCTTTTTACGATACAGGCATGAGGGAGGCAAGCTCCAAATATGGGGGAAAAGCGCATGACATTTGGGCGTCTGCGGGTACGCGGAGGGCGTTCATGCACTGCGTAGGTCTCGGCTAGTGAATGCTACGACTACAAGCCGTCCTGGGAGGCTTATCTTGTGCATTTTACAGCCGACAACATGGCAGAAGCGCGGTACGATGATTACTGAGATATTGAGAATGCCCATCCAACAAAGCCATTGGTTATGTTTTACAGAACCGAAACCGAAACCGAAACTTGTGTGATTGCTAACCTTGGGCATCGTCCAATCACGGCGCCCCTCCTCTCAACGTCACAGCCTTAGTTGGTGCGGCCGCCGCAAACCGCGCATGGTAGTTTTTCTTCTTTCGCGCTTTGTAAAATAATTACCGATTTGTCAACCGGATAAACGATGAAAAGTGTGCTAATTTGAGCCAGTCTACGCAGTGCAAGCAAAAACGGGAGCTTGACAAATTCACTTCAGTGTCCCTTTAAGCGCAGTTCAAATGTGCCGCCGCGAAAAATTTGTACACATAGCGGGATGACGTTTACAGGATTTCTTTCGAAAATTAACGTCGTGCTGGAAAGTTACGCAATAATCCTTCCTGGGGCGAGCAGTGCAACAGGAGCTATATGGTGCTCACGCTCCAAAACCTCTGCAAGTTCCCTGCCAAGAAAACGCACATTCAAAAATTATCCTCAGTCAGTAAATGAACAAAAACACCCGCATTTCCCCGAAGGGGAGCATGGGGAAGTGCGAATGCACGGGTGATGCTATGAGGGGGAGTTATGTTGAACTGTGTTGGAATTCGCCCGTTAGTTGCATTTAACACCCCCGCGTGATCAAGTGGGGATTCACACACCCCGTTAGTCGTTCTCTGGAAATCTTGGTGAATTAAAGTGTATGTTCGAGGAGATCACACACACACGCAAGTAAAGTGAAACGACAGTATTCTTTATTCAGCACTTGTTGGTGTTGTCGTTGTAGTTGACGGTCATTATGACCGCCTTGTGGTCACTGAAATGTACGGTCAAGAGTTGTTGCAAGACCGCGCGTATCAGACAGTTCCTCGCAAAGGCCAGGTCGATGTAGCTGCCGTTGATGGTGGTGGGAGCCTCTAGCGGTAGGCACGTCATGGAGTGGTTGGCGAGCATGTATTCCATCAACCACTCGCCGCCCTTTCGCACGCCCACGTTAAAGTCCCCAACAACCACGACCGGGTCCGAGGGCTTTACGCGCCTGGCCACACTCTCCATCGCCGCGTCCACGTATTCGACGACGTCGTCGCGCGAGATGTTTGGCGCGAGGTAGAGGGTGACGACCACGATTCCGTCGCCCGAGTACGCGTCGGTGTAGACGGCACTGTACGGCGACTCGTCCCTGACCGGCGAGGTGGACACGGCGTGCGACACGAGGTTCGCGTAGACGTGACCGACGAGGTAGACGCCGCAGTACTCGCCCCGACTTCCGCTCCTGGCGAAGCAGCAGTCGTCGATGGGGAAGTGGGAATGCACGGGTGATGCGAAAGAATTCTTCTTGGCCAATCGCCCTAAGTGGGTATGTGCCAAAGAAATTAGGAACTCTTCTTGGCCAATCACCCTAAGTGGGTATGTGGTGCGGACGGACGGACGGCGGTGGACGCGTGATTCAGGGTCGCTTAAGAAGTGCATTCGCACTTAAAAAAAATTGAAAGGTCCGCTGCTCATACTCTTCCAACTCGCACACTGCAGGGGGCGACCGGTTGAGCCATTCCTCATTTTAGTTTTTTTTTTTTGTAGGCGCACTCCATATTCTTCCATTTGTTCTCCACTAGGAGTGCACTCATCTGACATCAGAGCTCTAAGCTAATTTCGTGGGGTATTTTTTCTCACATGACCTTTTTGTTCCCGTGAAACGAATTTACCGTCTATTAGCACCGTAAGTGTGGGTACGATATATGCATGATGGGCTTACTTAAATCCTCCTTAGATTCCAATTTTCTCCATCAGTTCCTTGTATTTGCAAATGAGGAACTTCGCCTTGTTGGCGCTCCACACCCCGCTCGTTGCACTGCCGGCGGAAGGTGGTGACGAAGGGGCTAAAAGCTGACCAGCCGGCGAAGGCGAAGCTGCAGGCTGGGTCGCAGGGGGGAGCGGGAGTGAATGGCTTCAGGACGTGCGACCAGCTGACTAGCGACAGCGGCTACCGTGAGCGTAGGGCTGGCTGGCGCTTCTTCATGCTGGATGCTGATGTAAAGGCCGTCTAGGCACAAAGAAAGAGGTTGCAGGGAGTTATCACAAGTGTTACTCTCCGCTTTGCCGGTTTGGCTAAGGTATCTTGGACTGATCTGGCGAGCTTCAATAAAAGCTCATCTTTTGGTCCAACTAAAAGTTAATTCTCTCTATCTCGCTTTCACTCAACTTGCGTTTTGTACAAAAACGCGCTATTTTGTCGCAAGTGACCACCACCATTCTCATCTAACACTGTAAACGCTGTCGCTTGCACTCCGTTGACAGACGCAACTATCATGGTGGAGTCGTCTGCTACGATGCGCACCAAAAAGCGCGCCTAAGCACGCTGCATCTTGCAAGAGAACTCGCACAGGAGGTAGTGCAGAAGTGTAGAAGAACTGGTGCAGCACGGCGTCAAATCGAGGGCCGAAGTGCAGGTGGCGCTAGCTGCACTGGCAAATAGAGTGCGCGAGTGCTGCACCGCCTCAACTGGTGCAGAAAGTGTAGCCAAATCGAGGAGACCAATTAATTCGATGTCTAAAGGGAGGCGCATCACATCACTAAACACGACACCGTAATTGCGGCGGCCGCGGCGCTCGCCAGCGATAATTTGGCAATGCGTTATAAGTCAGCGGTGAAAATAATGAGCCAGCCGGGGCTGTCCCTGAAGTCGTCGCACCCTAGCAGACGCGCGAAAAACAGCGCTTTTTGTTGTACCCCTTCCCCGCTGAGCGGAACGTTCTTGGCTCTCATATACTTGAACAACGCAAACAGGGCTTCCTCCAACTTCTCCTCCGGGGTGGTCTTGAGGTTACTTTTCTCCGACGTAATTCCAGATGAAGTGGCATGTATGATGGCGTTCTTTCCCTGCAAGCCTTGTTAAAGTGTCCCCTGCGGTTGTTAAAGTGTCAGCAGTCCCCTGCGGCCAGGGGAATGCTGAGTTTATCTCGTAGAGCTTTGTAAAAACAAAGCTAGATGCCTCTTTTTTTTTGTCTGACGTGGCGCAATAATCTTCGCGGTGTTCTGGCGAAGCACATTCCGAATTGCTCCTTTTAAATGTGTCTGTTTCTCGAAACACTTCGTTAAATCGGGAATGGCCCTGAATGTATTTCGTTAGTTAGAGTTCATTAAAGCATTGAGCCATACACACACATGCGGGGGAATCCGGATTTGTTTCCCTTTATCGGGAAATTCGTAAGATCGGGTGTCGTTACATCGAGTTTTGGCTGTAGCATTGAAAGGTATCCTACAACGGATGATGATAATTTTAACTTCACAAGTGATTGTCCTGTGTGTTTTTTTCGTTACTTTTTAAGCTTTGCTCAGGCAATGGGGAGCATATGGTTTCTGGAATACTACGGCTACCGCACCGCCCACAAAAGCAGCGATGCAAACACACCTGCCAAATCGCCCTGCACTGTAAGCGTGGGCGAAGTAATTCACACATACCACCTTTTTGAAGGTGGCCGCGTTTTTTAGTCTACCTAAACATGAAAACTTTTGTCTGTCTGTCTGTCTGTCTGTCTGTCTGTCTGTCTGTCTGTCTGTCTGTCTGTCTGTCTGTCTGTCTGTCTGTCTGTCTGTCTGTCTGTCTGTCTGTCTGTCTGTCTGTCTGTCTGTCTGTCTGTCTGTCTGTCTGTCTGTCACTCAATTAGGCCCCCCGGCCACAAGTTGAAAAGTATATACAGGCGAAACCATTCTAAACTGCTGAAACTGTTGGCGTGCATCATACATGTCGACACTGTACAGCAAAAAGAAAACATAAACAAAAGAAAGCACGGGAAGTTGGACTGGAATTGGGCAAACGTTCATTACATCCGTTATGACAGGATGTAGAGGGTAAGAAAAGAGTATGAGGGGCAGATAGAACAAGGAAGTTGAGGGGCACGGTCGGCAGGAGGCTATCGTCTTTCGATGACATTTCCAACGAAGGAAGCTGATACGCTGCCAATTTTTTCTTTGTTTTTTCGTAGCGCGTATCTCTTCTAGAACATATGAGGCAAGGTATCCTGAATTTGAAAGTTGTATGGGTATTGCACTTCTTCCCAATCTCCCCCATTAACGTAAATGTGGTGAATATGGAAATCGTGCGAGCGAAGGATGCATGGTGATGACGGGTGGTTCTAGAACACAGCCATGAAGTGAACTAACTTTTGATCCCACCCGCCTTCCATCCTCACTCCCTCAGATTCACGCTACACAATCGTGGTAATCAATTCAACGGACCCAAATTCTGTATCGGGAGTGAAATACTAAAAACTCGTCGCGTATTTGCTTGCTTCGCTGCAAATGTCGTAGGCCGCCCCTGCCACGTAACTGCCTCTAGCACTTCAGGCGCTCGCCTTGTAGTCCTAGCTCGCTCGCTCGACCCAAGTATACAGAGCACCAAGGCAGCATCCCGGGGTAACGCTGTTATTCACGGCGTACCCCAGAGGCTTCGAAAGCCAAGCGGTTTATATAGTCATAAGCGTTCGAAACTCGTGATACGCTGGCGCTTGTCATACATCTTCCCGTTGTTTAGCCCACAGAAAACTACAGGTGCATTTGAGGACAAATATACGTAATTAACCGGCAGCGCCCGCGTTCCTTTAGTTAAGGACGCCCGTTGGGTTGGTTTTTACTATAGTACACGCAAAATGTGGCAGTGCAATGCCGGCACATGCGGGAGGAAAAGGAAGCATAAAAAGAACAGAACTCACCTTCACCTTCCCGCATCCCATTAGGCTTCACCGGATATCCCCCACCCAGTATCCAGCAGAATGCAAATACTGCCAAGAACCTCGTGCACTACGACATGTTATCCTAGAGTGTCGAAAAAAACATGCACCCACCCACGACCGGCTTTACTTATAAAGCCGGCCGTGCACCCACCACACCTTCCCCGCATTTCAAATCCTCAAGAGCAGTGGAAGACGCTGCTGTCCAGCCCCTGCTTCTCGAACCAGCTACTGCTCATCGAGAGGGCAGCCGGTGCTAAGACAGTTCATGGATTCCTGTGACGAGGGAGCCACTCCTACAAGAACACCGTAAATGCTCTTACAATAAACGTTTTCTCTCTCTCTCTCTCTCTCTCTCTCTCTCTCTCTCTCTCTCTCTCTCTCTCTCTCTCTCTCTCTCTCTCTCTCTGTCTCTCTCTCTCTCTCTCTCTCTCTCTCTCTCTCTCTCTCTCTCTCTCTCTCTCTCTCTCTCTCTGCTGTCGCAGTTTCAGGCAGGGGGCGAACGAGCACAGCAAAGGTGGGAAATTTGAATTGCATGGGGTGGTAGCAGTAAGCGGATAACGGCGGTACAGCCCATTATGGTGACTGACTGCTCTGCACTTCCGACAGCTTTGACATTGCGTGGAACGGCTTTAATTTTTTCTTCCCACCCGCCCCCGTTCACCTCACCCGCTCTTCCCCTGTTGCCTCGCTCCTCCCATATTAAACCCAAAAGAGGTTTGCTCAATTCAACTCAATCCTCCACCTTCGCACTGCTGGCGCGCCGTCCGTTTGGACGTTTTGTGGCTATTGCGCTCAGGGTGCCGCCGCCCCGAGCTCGAGGCTCGATCGCGAACACTTCTTGTATTTTTGGGTTAAAATATTGTTTTAAAGCGAAGGTTAAGTGTCCTCACTAATGGCGCGTTAAGCAAATTTTCCCTGCAGGAAAGACGACTTTCTCTGACGATGGTCGAGGGTGAAGTGAAAGGAAAAATCCCGGGCCGTCTCCACTAACTTGATACTTGGGAAGGGGCGAAGCATGCAGTGTATAAGTCTATTCTTGGCGCCTTGGCGTTTTTGCTAACGGAGATTGTTGTGTTCATGCCCAGCGGAAGTGCATTCCGTTTCGGCGCTTTACGACAGCGCGCCAGTCGGCGCCTCTCGACCAGTCGGCGCCTCTCGACCCCGCGCCAGCAAGGGGCCCTTTCCCTCGCCGACGCCGCCCCCGACCAACACCCTCTGCGCCGACTCCGCGGTGCGATGGACAAGGCGGGAGAGACGCTTTGGGGACCTTGCTGCAGAGCAGTCGCTAAAAGCCGCGTCCTTCTTGAAGCGAATAAACCCTATTTCAAGTGTGCCCGTGCGTCAGCTTGTCACTGACCGCGCGGACATAACAGTGGCGACGAGGAAGTGTTTGTGCGACCCACGTTGAAAGGCAGTGCTACGCAATGGCTACGCACGCATCAGGACGATTACCTGAGTTCAACGGCACCTCCTGGGGATCATGGTTTGGACGCCTTCAATTCTACTTTGAGGCCAACAACATCGTAGACCCCAGCAAGAAGAAGGCACACCTGCTCACGCTGTGTGGGGAGGAGACGTACGACACCGTCTGCTCCTTAGTTCAGCCAAGCACACCAGCGGCAGTGGACTACGACCACATCGTTGCGGCACTGCAGAAGCACTACGACCCAAGGCCATCGGAAGTGTACAGCCGGGCCCGTTTTCAACGAAGGGACCAGATGGAGGGAGAAGCGGTCAGCGCCTACGTTGCGGCGCTGAAAAAACTGGCCGCCGATTGCAACTTCGGAACGCTGCCCACCACAACGGTAGCTACCGAACACCCAGTCGCCACGCCACCTGCGAACCCTACCATGCTACCACTGGACATTATGCTCCGTGACCGATTTGTGTGCGGACTGCGGGACGACTTCCTACAACAGCGCCTGTTTGCTGAGACCGACTTGACGTTCGCAAAGGCTTACGACATCGCCATTCGAGCGGAGAGTGCCGGGAAGCAGCAGCGTGACATCCGGAAGCCCACCGAGCCGGCATACCTCACAAATCACCAGCTCCAACCCCCCCAGGCAAGTGGCAAAAAACCACCTAAGACGCAGCGCTGCTGGCGCTGTGACGAGCAGCACAGCCCGCAGTCATGCAAGCTTCAAGGCGCAACGTGCCATTTTTGCAAGAAACGAGGTCACATTGAGAAGGCATGCATAACAAAGAAGAAACAGTCGAGGGCACCCCCTGAACGGCACAAGCGCGTGAACGCCTCAGAGGCCATAACGCAGGAGGAGACGCACGGTAGTCTACCAGCATCACCGGCGCTGTACGACCTAAACACCGTTCTCAACCTACGCACGCAACCGAAGATTATGATCGACGTCACCGTGCATCACCAGCCGATCCACTTCGAGGTGGATTCCGGAGCAGCATGTACGCTCATTAGCGAACAGACGTACCACCAGACCTGGCGTCAGCATGCACCCATCTTGCTCGACGACGACACGCACCTGAGAACGTGGTCAGGGCAGGCCTTGCCACTACTGGGAAGTGCCAACGTTGACGTTTCCTTCAACGGCACAACCTGTCAGCTACCACTACTTATCGTGCGAGGGGCCGGATCTAGCCTCTTGGGTCGAAATTGGTTCGACGCTCTTGGGATTACGATCGGAGGTATCAACCAGGCTACCGAGGACATGATTCCCGAGCGACAGGATTTCGTGGAGCGACTTCAAAAGAAGTACGAAACGGTCTTCGCTAAGGATATTCCCGGTCACAACGGACCTCTCATCAACCTGGAGCTACATCAGAACGCCAGCCCCAAATTTCTCAAAGCCAGGCCAGTACCCTTTGCCCTGCACTCGGCGTACGACGAAGAGCTTCGCAAGCTCGAGCAGCAGGATGTCATTGAGCCGACGCAGCACTCAGACTGGGCCACACCACTTGTCGGAGTCAGAAAAAAAGACGGAACTCTACGTCTTTGTGGAGACTACAGGAGCACCGTCAACCTGGCAACGAAGGCTTCTGCTTACCCACTACCAACGCCACAGGATGTTTTCAGCACACTCCGTGGAGGCCGAATTTTCAGCACGCTGGACCTGACCCAGGCGTACCAACAGCTGAAGGTGAGCGAAGAAACGTCTGAATTGCTCACTATAAACACTACAAGGGGCCTCTACAGGGTTAAACGACTTCCGTTTGGAGTGGCAGCAGCCCCAGCAATATTCCAGAAGTACATGGAGTCCACGCTTGTTGGAATTGAAGGAGTGTGCGTTTACCTGGATGATGTGATCATTAGCGGCTCATCAAGTGAAGAACACGCAGCACGCCTAGAGCTTGTACTTGACAGGCTAGCCAGCGCCAACTTGCGCTTAAGCATCGAGAAATGCTGTTTTGCAGTACCCGAGGTAAAGTTCTTGGGGCACCTGATCAATGCTGAAGGCATTCATCCAACTGATGACAAGGTGCGTGCTATCAGTAAGGCACCAGCACCAACCAACAAGCAGGAGCTGCAGTCCTTTCTTGGGCTCATTACGTTCTACGACCGATTCCTAGAGCAGCGAGCGACTGTGGCTAACGACCTGTACCACCTGTTACAAAATGATGTCCAATGGAGCTGGTCGCAACGCCACCAGAAGGCATTCGACGCGCTGAAGGACCTGCTCCGGCGGCGCGTAGTCCTCAGGCACTACGATGAAACGAAGCCCCTGCTTCTCGCCTGCGACGCATCGCCCTACGGTGTGGGCGCAGTGCTCTCACAAGCCGACGATCAAGGCAGGGAAGCACCGATTGCTTTCGCTTCCCGCACCCTTTCAGCGGCAGAGCGCAACTACTCGCAACTGGATCGAGAAGGGCTCGCAATCGTGTATGCAGCCATGCACTTTCACCAGTACATTGCTGGCAGACACGTGGTCATCATTACAGATCACCGACCTCTTTTGGGTATCTTGGGCCACCAGAAACAAATACCCCATACGCTGTCCCCCCGTATGACACGGTGGTGCATAAAAATGTCAGCGTACGACTACGAGCTCGTGCACCGCCCAGGAAAAAGACACCAGAACGCGGATGCATTGAGTCGTCTGCCGCTCGGCGAAACAAGTGAGGATCCCCCACAAGTGGGCTGCGTGCTGATGTTTGAAGCTCTGCCTAACCCACCGCTAACGGCCGACACAGTCGCCGTAGCGACGCAAGAGGACCCGACGTTGTCGCAACTGAGTGAGGCACTGCACCAAGGCCGCGTGCAGAAACTGACCGGAGAAAACTTCAACGTCTTTAAGAAAAGAGCAACGGAGTTGAGTCTCCATCGCGGCTGCGTGACACTCGGGTCACGAGTCGTTATCCCGCATGCACTACGCGAGCAAGCCATGACGCTCATTCATGCTGGGCATCGAGGAATAGTAGCCATGAAAAGGTGCGCTCGCAGCTATATGTGGTGGCCAGGAATTGACTACGACATCGAAACAGCTGCGCAAACGTGTCAAGTTTGCCAGGGAAACCAACAAGCCCCACCGAGAGCCCCCATTCCTGATTGGGAGAAGCCAACAACGCCATGGCACACCCTGCACGTTGACTTTGCAGGCCCAATCGAAGGAACGGCATTTCTAGTTGTGGTGGATGCCTACACAAAATGGCTAGAAGTTGTACAAATGAGTAGGCCAACATCTGCGGCAGTCATCGACGCCCTGCGCGCGTTGTTTGCAACGTTCGGACTACCTCAGAAGATAGTATCGGACAACGGCACGGCATTTGTGTCGGCAGAGATCAGGCGGTTCTACAAAGACAACGGCATCACCGCTGTGACATCCGCCCCGTACCACCCAGCAACGAACGGCCAAGCCGAACGCTACGTGGCCGAACTCAAGAGGGCACTTTCCAAGGGCGAGACAGGGTCATTACAGCGACGCTTGGCCCGCTTCCTTTTCAAGCAGCACACAACAGTGCAAAATACCACAGGCCAGACCCCTTCGAGGCTAATGTTTTCGCGGGAAATGAGGACGCCTCTCACGGCCGTACGACCAGAGCCATCGTCAAAGGCGGCACAGGATTTCCGCGACCCACCGCGCAGCCGGTGGATACAAAAGGGAAAACGGGTGCTCGCCCGCCAGTTTCACCACAAGCCGGAATGGGTCCCTGCGACCGTGAAAAAACGAATTGGCCTGCGGTCGTGGCTCGTCGAGATTTCCGGGACGACAACTCGGCGGCACCTCAATCAGCTCCGCCAGCTTAGGCCGTCTCCAAGCAAACCAGCCCCTTCTGAAGGAAGTTGTGAGTCACCACCCGTCAACAGGGCATGGCATCTCACTATGGAGAGCGCCGGGGCGACGCCGACAACCACATGCGCAGACGGCCAGCTCCCGTCTGCATTGCAACCCCAGGCCGTCGACCTACGCAAATCCTCACGGCAGCGACACCCCCCTGACCGCTACCAGGCGCTCTTCTAAGGGGGGAAGAAGTGTTGTGTTCATGCCCAGCGGAAGTGCATTCCGTTTCGGCGCTTTACGACAGCGCGCCAGTCGGCGCCTCTCGACCAGTCGGCGCCTCTCGACCCCGCGCCAGCAAGGGGCCCTTTCCCTCGCCGACGCCGCCCCCGACCAACACCCTCTGCGCCGACTCCGCGGTGCGATGGACAAGGCGGGAGAGACGCTTTGGGGACCTTGCTGCAGAGCAGTCGCTAAAAGCCGCGTCCTTCTTGAAGCGAATAAACCCTATTTCAAGTGTGCCCGTGCGTCAGCTTGTCACTGACCGCGCGGACATAACAGAGATGACACCGTTGGGGGGTAGAGGTATACAGCTTTGCTGCAAAAGTCTGTCTTTGAAGCACAAAGCTCTCTAGCGCGAGCGTCGTGGTGTTTTTTAGTACGGGTTACGAAGCGCTCCAGTGCGAGGCATAAACTAGTGTTCCGGTGTTTTTTAAGTGCAATGCACTTCTTAAGCGACCCTGAACCTGCGTCCACCGGCGATGTCCGCGCACGTGGAGATGGGCGCGCGCAGCCTGGCCGCTGACATGGCACATACCCACGTGGGGGATTGGCCAGGAATCTCTTCGTCTTCCTTGGCAACGGGGGGAGATGGGCGCGCGATGCCTGGCCGCTGACATGGCACATACCCACGTGGGGAATTGGCCAAGAATCGGGCGTGAGAAGGGCTAATGCACCTGCTTAAAGGAGTACTGACACGAAATTTCAAAGCTGAGATCCGCTCTAGCAATCAAGTACAACGACAACACAAATAGGTGTCTGTGAATAAATGCACCTTTCTTTCTTTGTAGTTGTGTGTGTGTGTGTGTGTGTGTGATCTCTCTTTCGCGAACATTACCGAACCGCGCAAATTCAACTCGTGCATTCGCACTTTCACATTCTTCCCCTCGGGGAAATGCGGGGAATTTTTTTTAGCACGTGTTATTTTCTAGCGCGAGGCGTAAACGACTTTCCCGGTGTGTTAGTACCGTGACTACATGAGACGACGATTACGACGACGATATCAGGAGACGCCAACAGACCAAGCCCCTAAGGGGCCTCGCCCCTAAAAGTGATTTCCGTGGCTGGAATCGAACCTGGGTGCCTTGAATTATGAAGCCGGCGCCTATGCGAATGCTCCGTTTCGACATGGTCCAAGCGAACGCCAAGCAGCAGGTACCGATTCGCGCCGTAAACTCCAACCTCAAACGTTAGGCCTACAGAGTACTCACCAGAGAGTCGCTGTGGGTATTCTATAGAAGTGGTGCGTACCTCCAGAGCAACATATACTCGAACTGCGGTATTGGCCAACCAAAGAATCCATCACGAGGAAGCTTCTTGTTCAACCATCGTCGTCGTTAGACGGAAGGGTGCATGATTTTTAACGCGTTTTTATTTTCTATTGCAAAAAATCAAGCTCACGTCTACTTCCAGTGATAAGAATACTGCTCATAACAATTATGTACTGAGAGAGATAAAACATTTATTAAGCTGTAGAGCTGGGAGCGGATGCTCATTTCAGGAAGCCATGTGTCGACCGCGCGGTCGTAGCCCGGATTACAAGGATTGCTTGGTCCTCCAGGCTGCCTCTGTTTTGCTTACAATATGTGTAACATCTTCTTTTTGACAAGTAGGAAGTCTGCTGCAAGATTTTGTATGTTGAAAAATTTTGCCTATACGTACTTATTGTTCAAGAATTCCTTCAGCACTTGGAAGGGCGGCTGATCCGAAAGATAGATGGACCGATATTTTCGCGTTTAAGTAGCCCAAGAAAGACTGCCCGTCGTCTTTTATAAGCAGGAACGATCCAGCCAGTTAGGGTCCCCCCGAAACCGAGGCTTGGCGTGCCATTTCGTCATTCGAGGCAATCGAAGCAGCCATCGCGGCGAAGCCGCAGGTGAGGCTATTTCCGCTCACAAGACCGGCGCGGGTGTTTACGTCCCGGCGCTCTGATTGCGGGCGACGCTCTGCCAGACCCAAGGTCGCACGCGCTGAGCACGTACCGATCCTTCGTCGGCAATGCCTGCGCTTGTTGTTGGATGGGTTCGCGCGCTTAATTTGAGCGCGAACCACATCGAGGTCAATATTGTGACGCGCGTCGAAATGAATGCGTTCAAACTGACAAGGACCGGGAAAAGGGACGAATCGTGGATGTCGTATACAGCTAGATCGACCTTGAGTCTGGATTGACGTTATTTGGTGTCACACGTATCAACCTCTAAATTACGCTGAAGCACTGCTGCCTTGGAATGACTGAGGTTACCGGAGAACAATGAACCGATACGTGGTAGCGAAAGTGATTGCTGATTTGTTTTGCTCCGCCGTACGGAGCTGCGCGTGTTGGAAATATACCGGGCTGGTGACCTTTCGGGCAATGTAAGCTGGATGATTTACGCAGGGGGGGGGGGGGGGGGGGGACAGGAAGGTCCTTAGTGCTCCCTCGAGCGTTTACGAAACTCAGTGACTGCAACGTCCAAACGTCCACCTTTTTATCTCTTTTTTTTTTTGTGGGAGAAGTTGTGACAGGCGTGATAAGAAGTACTTTTAAGTAAGTGACCAAAAACACAACAGCTTGGGGATGTATAGATAGATGTAGACTTGGTGGGCGAATTATGTACAGCAGCTGTCTTTCACTAGCATAAACAGGACATGTTGAAGCCCTGTCAGAGTTGACGTAACGTCGAATCCAGAGGCTTGGAAAGTGGTTTTTTTTGGATGGGGGGGGGGGGGGTGCTGAAGAGAATCGGTGAGGAATTTGATGGTGGCGACGGCGGCGTCGACTATGATGATGATGATGATGATGATGATGATGATGATGATG
This sequence comes from Haemaphysalis longicornis, assembly GCF_048455015.1. Lineage (NCBI taxonomy): Eukaryota > Metazoa > Arthropoda > Arachnida > Ixodida > Ixodidae > Haemaphysalis > Haemaphysalis longicornis. The sequence goes on from NW_027526422.1 coordinate 67,226,370, forward strand.
AGGCGGAGGAGGAGGAGGATAAGGAGGAGGAGGAGGAGCTTACTGTTCTCGAAGCCAGAGTGCGTGTTTTTTCGGCTGTTGATGTGGAGCGTCTTTTTTATAGAGGTCAGCCCTGCCTTTTTAACTGAATCTTGAATTAAAGAACATTTATTTTAAATATCAGTTTAAATCGTCCAACCAAATTTAATAATTGGGGTTATGATTCGTTTGGTTAGGAAGAAGCAACTGCACTCCCTGCGTGGAACTTGAACTGCACGTTCAAGACCCTTCACGCGTGATGCAATCAACATCGGGAAAATATTACGAGAAGGAAATTATTTGCTACACCCCAGAAACAACAGTGATGATGTTGTCTCAGTAACAAGTTATAAAAAGGAAATATACAGGGAAAGTTGGGCATTAAGTAACAATTAGCCTCGGCCACGGAGTAAGATAAACCCGCCGCGGTGGCTCAGTGGCTAAGGCGTTGCGCTACTGATCACGATGTCGCGGGTTTGATTCCCGGCCACGACGGCCGCTTTTCTGTTTGAGGCGAAAATAAAACAACGCCTGTGTGTACGAGGTTTCGGCGCACGTTAAAGATCCTCCGGTGGTCAGAATTACTCCGGAGCCCACCACTACGGCGCGCCTCATCGCCTGCGTTGCGTCGGCGCGTTAAACCCTACAATCAATCAATCAATCAATCAATCAACCAACGGAGTAAGATAAAGAGGAGCGCCGAGTGTGGACCAGAAAAATCATTTGCGTGATAAGATAATGTCACCGCGGCGCCGGCAGCCCAGCTATCACTATCGATACTTTCGATATGGTAAAAGATGCTGCGGATGTATCTCTGTACTATGTGAGCAGCGCAGACGTCGTTGGAAGACCGTACTGCCTTCTCAAAGTCGGATGAGGTTGTGTAGTTTCTGATTGCATAAACCGGGTATCACCATAATCCAACATGTGTCCTGGATGCCGGCTGTGGGGTTGAGACAAGTCGGCAAATGGGTGAATTTCTCTATTTCACATAACGGAACGAAGTCTAAAAACCAAAGAGGCGTCAGGTCTGACGTTTAAGAGCGCTGGATGTGGCCCATAGTGTTGTGGGCTCCTTGTATTAGGGGTGAAGCCCGTTAGGGGCTTGGGCTGTTGGCGTCTCCTGTCGTCATCATAATCGTCGTCTCATGTAGTCGCGGTACTAAGACAACGGGGCACTCGTTTGCACCTCGCGCTAGAACGCTTCGTGATTCAAAGACAAGAGGTTTTTACAGCAAAGCTGTAAATCGAGAACGATTACTTTCTCGCGATTTTCGAGTAACCATTTTGACACAATGGAAACCCGGTTTCACGCACGCGACGTATGTACAGATATCTTATCAGAGGTTTTCGATCGACCAACCGGTCCATGGGGAAATGGGAAAAAACAACCCAACAAGCATTCTTTACTAAATGAACGCGGGGACAGCCGGTTAAGTACATATATTTGCCTCAAATGCACCAGCAGTTTCTTGTTTGCGCTAACTAACGGGTACATGTATTACCAGTGCCAGCGATTCGAGGAGTTTGGAACGCTTCTGCGTATAAAAACCTCTTGTTCATGTATCGTCCTAACTTTTGACCGGAAGGCTCAATCGAGGGACAAGCGGGGATCGAGACTCTTCAAGGTCGTTATTAGTTTAGTTAAATAACTTCGTGCACTTGATGCCTATATTGTTATTCTGAATGAACAACCGTCCAGGCTGTGTGAAGGATTAGTTCTGGGCAGGCGAGTACATCCACCAGATTCTCCCTGGTCACGTCTGACTTCAGGTAGGCTACCCGAGAACGTCAAAAATATCCACTGGCAAACACCTTGGCGAATTTTTCCCACAAAAGACCGATTATTTCGCTGGGGCGTAACAGGAAACTTCCTGTCCCAACTGCGGCCAACCGGTATTCCTCAGCGCGTATATTTTCTCAAGCTGCACTGTAGCGCGTTGCTTTTGGTGCATCTTACACCGTGCCGCTCCAAGTTTGGGGCTTGTACGGTATCAACTGAGAGAACATTGCCCTGGCACTCCCCTGGGCAAACTATCCGCAGTAATTGGCGATTATGTACTGTTGCGTAATCGCTTCAGGGCCGCTGCACACAATCGCAGGCTATTTATGCAGGGGCATTTGCTTTCCTCTTTCAGACAACACCTCGTGACCTTTCTCGAAGGTGAGTTGGTCCTGTTTGGCGAGGAAGAGTTTGTGCGACACTGGTTTACCCGGTTTATAGAGGTGTCGAACAACAGTGTTATTACTGATGCCAGTTTTCCAGACGTGTGTCCTTAGGGACATTCGTTGATACAAATGGTTATTTAGTTCTTAGCATTGGTTGTTATTGCCCCATAGTATTCGTTGTGGCATTAATACCACCCTAGTACCGTATATTGCTGCATTGTTTTAGCGAATGCTTTTGTACCCTTGTTTCCCTAACATGTTAATCTTCTGGTTGTCACCAACTCTGAATTGTTTGTATGTTAATCTTTGTCTGCAATCAACTTGAAATTATTTCTGTGTTTCTGTAAGTGTCTGTCACTGCTAGCCTTCGGGCTCTCTTAGTTTTGTAACAACAGGCGCTGCACTTGTTTAATTGTTTATGGTTCTTACGTAGTCTCATTGATACCAGGATTGTTTGATAATAAATTTGTCTTCTCAAGCGGGCATCATTTCGAAGCCTCTTTTTGGGTGCGTGACGCCACGGGGCTGACAGCCGACGAGCTATGACGACAATAGGCTCTGCACTTAAAAGAAAACGCTTGTCGAGGTCGGAATAGCACTTGCAGCTGTCCCTCGCATTAAGAAACCGGCGTCTATCCGAGTGAGCTATCGTTGCGCCCCGGGCGCACAGCATTTCCTTTGCGTTAGTAGCGCGGGCGCTTGCTTTGAAACTTGGCCGCGGATTCTAGCGCGGGATAACGCGGTACACCTTGGGTGAGATGCGGACGAAACGATCCGGGCCTGTCAGTCATGCAGAACTTTCAGCGGGAACTTCGGAAATGAATGTCAGGTGCAACAGCCGGGTCGCCGATAAAGGGAGGGGGAGCTCTGCTGTTTCTCCAGCCTTGCACTACTGTGCCAATTTTCACACTTCACTAAGAAAAGAAAAACAAAGTTGCATTTTCCAGTAGGTCCATCTTCTAGGCTTAGAAAGTTTCTCAGCCTAGATGCAGCGATCATAAATGCTTTGAAGTGGGACCAGTGGGTGACCCACAGTGCTGTGTGATGATCACGTGACCCAATTGATTGATATATTCCACGCGGTATGCAGTTTGAAGCACCGGCATTTGAAAGGTGAGAAGGCTGTCTTTCGTGCATTAAACAGAGCCTTTACTGTTTAACAGGAATTTATTGTTAAAATACCCCTGATAAACACTCTTGTGAACTCAAATTTTGTTTCAAATCCGCCCTGGGTATTACTTTGCTCCCCGATTCTAGTATCTATACATGCCTCTTTTTCTTGCCGACCGTTAGGGTGGAGGTGTTCTTCTACTGATGTGTTTTTGTCATGAGTTGAAATCGGCCTGAAAATACCAGAAGCCTGAAAAGAAACGCCGATAAGCTGCCGAGGTTTGCTAAGTTACGCTTCGGATGTAGAAAAAAAAAAAAAATAGACCACGTATCTGCTCCTCTCGTTGCAGATGTCGACAAAAGAGAGTCTTTCGTCGACATTTGCCAAGTAAATGCCTCACTTCGCTTTCCCGCTGACCTCTTTACAGAGCGTCGTTCTTTAGAGTTTATTATCAAGGAGTACATACAGAGGTAATATGGGCCAGCCAAAGTCTACAGGTGGGCTCGTGCGGCGTCGCCCGGCAGCAACGGCCTTCACTTCTGTAAAAAGCACTCATTGACAGTGATAACTGAATAGGGGGGTAAAAAACGACAAGAAAACAAACAAACAAAAAAAAACAAAGAGAAGAAGACAAAAATAAGAGGGAGGAAAAAAAGGAAGGCAAAAAACAACAACAGCAGACAAACAGAAAAGACGAGGACAAACAGACAAACAAAAATACAATAAATAAACATGGGCTCTACCTACATGGGTGGCATTTTTTAAGAAGCAATAGAGAACAAAGAAATAACAAACTGTCACCGCACACACGTACATACTTCAGCATGTTTCTAATGCCAACATAGCAGCACGCAAGTGTTTCCGCGTAGTTGAGGAGAGCAATTCGTCAGGCAATTCGTCGAAGATAGCAGGTACATAATATGGCCTTGCAGCCATTCCGTAATGGGTACGGACCCTTGGCGTCATATAGCTAGGTATGTGTCGCAGAGGTATCGGTTTAACATTGGGAGTTCGGTAATCCGTACACCAGAAATATTTCAGCACGACGATTTGCTTAAACAATATATCGAATGACAGTAAACCGCTTGCCTTAAATACACTGTCCGAATCGCGAACGTGTGACTTGTAAAGAACACAATTGGCTATGTTTTTTTTAAATACTGTTAACACTGTTTTTCCAGGTAGCAGAGCAGTTGAAAAAACAGCACATGCCATGTCGAAGAACACTATAACCCAAAGTTTGAGCTAGAATTTTTCGAACAGAGAAAGGCAGAAACACTTTTAAGTTGTACAACATACAGGCAGTACTTCTAAGCTTTTTACACATGTGAGTCATGTGTGTGTTCCACAAATGATCTCCATCGAAATATGCACCTATGTATTTAACAGGCTCGACACAGAATATACGGGCACAGGAACAAGATGTACAATTCGATGTGTGTATCTTAATGAAGCAGTCCTTCGGCACTGTTTTCTGTCGGTTACGGAAACAAACCAGCCGAATTTTTACAGGGTTGATTGTTATTAAATTTGTTTGGAACCAATCCGCAACATTTCTGGTATAATCTTGAAGGTTTTGAGAGAGCGAGAGAATAACTAGACTTGGCAGAAACCAGCAGGGTGTCATCAGCGTATTGACAAATTTTTGAAGTTTTAACAACAGTAGCTAAGTCATTAACATACAAATTAAACAGAAGAGGTGACAAGATAGACCCTTGAGGGACACCTCTCTTAAGTCTTATACTGTCACTCAGCACCGATCCAAGTGACACCACTTGAGAACGATCCCGAAGGTAATTTGGAAGCGGAGATAGAACTGGTCCGCGGAAGCCGTAATGGTATAATTTAGTACAGAGTATACCATGGTTAACAGTATTAAACGCTTTCTTAACATCAAGAAATAACCCAAACGAAATCTCATTCTGATCTATGCTGTTATGAAGGGTATCAGACAACTTTTCAAGTAACACCTGCGTGCCCTCGGCGGAGATGAACCCGTATTGATGCTCACTCAGTAAGTCATGTTTTGAGTTACTGAGTGTTCTTGTTCTTGTTCGTCGACAATTGCCAAGTAAATGTCTCCCTTCGCTTTCCCGCTCACCAATTTTGCTGTTCCTCTCCCGTCGCACTCCTCGCAAGATAAACACGCTAGAGATTTGCTGAAGTCAATTTAAATTTACCGCGTTCTACTGCTCCACGCCGGGTGCCTCTATTCCAGCGTTGCCGTACGGCGGAGACACGCGTGAATTGAGGCGTTTATAGAACGTTCATAGAACCACATTTCCTTACTTCACGTGCGTTCTAAGCGGAACGTGGAACGTATCCAGAGGAACATTTCGTAACTGTTTCCATTTAATTTCTTCAAATGGCGCCAGAAGTTATAGTGGCGCGGGCGACAGCAGGCGAAGGAGGGAATTTTTTTTCTGCAGTGAACATAGTATTTTATTTGCTCTTGCAAAAATCAAGCATACATAAAAAAACACTGCAAATATCCCTTGTACATGGATTTTCTGTCTCATATTTGTGTAATGTCTTCTTCTTGTTCAAGAATGTTGACAAGTATGAACATTGCCCCGAACTTAGAGGTTTAGATTTGGCTGTGGGTATATGAGACTATTGCGCAAAATCTATTTCACTTTGACTGGCTGGCTGAATCGAGTGACAGAAAGACATACATACAGAAAGACCGAAATTTCCCCGTTCAAGCAGCCTAAAAAAGGCAATTGTCTTTAAAGGAGTCATGAAGACAAAACAAACGTTTGTTGTATTCGAAAGGTTAGGCGTTTCGTAGTACCACAAGCGCTTTCCCAGAAGTGAGCGTACGTATGTGCCGTATTTTTATTACGGTTAATAGTTCAACTCCAGTAGCAGTATCGCTTATGCCAGTTGGCCGGTATCGTATACGGAAAGCCGTTTGCGCGAGCTCTCTGCTCCGACCAGAAAGATACGAGCGTCAGTGCGCGGTGTGTACGGTATTCTTTTTTTCCAAGCTCAGAGCGCTTTGACGGCGCTTTGACGAAGTCGGCGACGTGCGGCGGCATGTCCCAGGAGGAAGCTAACGTAAGGGTCCCTGCCATAGTCCCTTCGTGGGAAATGAAGCGAGCACACTCGTACTTCCTTTAGCTCCCTTTTTCCTCCGTTTGCAAAGTTCACAAAACGTAGCCACTTGCTTCGCCGAGGTTCGTCGTTGGGCAGCACATAAAAGGAGATCTCTTCACCGGCGGGGATGTCGCATTCCCTCGCCGATTTTCCAGTACTACATGGGCATTTCAGGATGCAGCAACGAAATTTCATTGTAAAGTACTCGAACAAACAAGTTTTCAGTGGTTGTAAACTGGAAACGAGCTCGTAACGACAGCAGCAAGCCAACACGACCACCATTCCGAAACTTCTTCGACGAGCGGCACTATCTCGTCGCTGCTTGCTGTTCCTTACTCCCCTCGTTTTTATTTTTACTTTTGCTGGTTGGCGATATGACGCCAACTTCCTGTCAAGGGGTTAAGATACCAAGCAAGGTCGCGGCTGTGCGTGCTAGAACGGTTCGTTGACCCCGAAGAGCCTTGAAACCCGAAAATTCGTCTGCGCGACGGCGAGATGTCCAGCTCGGCCGGCGGTAGTTTGTACGCATTGGCGTACATGTTTGCGTGTTCGTTCGGAACTTCAACCGTGTTTACTCCACCGTTCTTAGTGTCATAAAAGGAATGTGCAGTGTGTTTCACGGGCATATAGCTCACTATGCAAACTGGCAAGCCCTGCCTAACTTGCGTTTGCTTTTGCCGGCCTCCGCCAATCGCAGAGCATTCTAGTATGGCATCATAGATTCTGTTGCGGGAAATTGGCTAGTGGGTCGCATGGTCATTCCTTTTCTTCCTAATTATGTAGCTTATTTGAGGGAAGTTTGCGTTACAAGTGGTGTCAGTATGGTTCTAATGAGGCAATCTTTCGAATGAACCAAACTGTTTTAAGTGCGAATGCACTTCTTAAGCGACCCTGAACCTGCGTCCACCGGCGATGTCCGCGCACGTGGAGATGGGCGCGCGCAGCCTGGCCGCTGACATGGCACATACCCACGTGGGGGATTGGCCAGGAATCTCCTCGTCTTCCTTGGCAACGGGGGGAGATGGGCGCGCGATGCCTGGCCGCTGACATGGCACATACCCACGTGGGGAATTGGCCAAGAATCGGGCGTGAGAAGGGCTAATGCACCTGCTTAAAGGAGTACTGACACGAAATTTCAAAGCTGAGATCCGCTCTAGCAATCAAGTACAACGACAATACAAATAGGTGTCTGTGAATAAATGCATCTTTCTTTCTTTGTAGTTGTGTGTGTGTGTGTGATCTCTCTTTCGCGAACATTACCGAACCGCGCAAATTCAACTCGTGCATTCGCACTTTCACATTCTTCCCCTCGGGGAAATGCGGGGAATTTTTTCTCTTCATGGCTCCTTTAAAACATGCGTCCCTCTATATACGTCCACAGTGGAAGGGGACTCGCAAGGAGATCCTGTTGGGCGATATCGCCACGCATAACTTCCAACTAGGCGTAAACTTAGTTTATGGCTTACTTTACAGTGCGCATGGTGCATAGAGAAATAAAACGGTGACGTAAAGGGGCGCTGGCTCGCAACTGAAATTTTTATGACGGAAAACATTGAATATATACTAACGTTGAACAAGCTGTGCAGGGCATGAAACGCATAACCAACAAAGGGATCTCCTGGGTATGGGGAAATTTTATATAGGGACATATCGTTACGTTATAAAAGCTGGATAACCTGGTTCATCGTGAACAGCGAGCTATCTAGCATTATTTCTATTACATCATCTTCTCGGAAAGGTTGCTTGTTGTCGACACTTTTATATTGTTGGTGCCTCGGCAGGTGGTTTATTAGGATTGTACAAAGTCATTCGTGGCTTCTCTGTGTCAATTAGCGAAGGCAAAATTTTATCTCATGTGCATGACCTTGCATTTTTCTGTTCGAACATGAGAAGTTTTGGGGGGGTCATGATCCTGGCAAAGCGGTTTCGAGGTGCATTTGCCGCCGAGGCGATCATTGAAAAGTCAATAGGATTTCGGGCAGGCTGGTAGGGTTCGCAACCGCGGCATTTTGCAAGAATAACATAGGATTTTGAAGTGATCTCGTACATTGGGGTTCTTAAGAGCATCCTTTCTCTCAGGCGCTTTCCGATGTGAAGCGTAAAACGCAGCCAAGAATGGGGCAGGAGATGTCTATATTTTGAACTGGCTGAATTGGGTGGTGTATTTTTAGTATGCAAATTTCTTTACGTAATTCTGGTACCTAACTGTGCGAGAGATCCGTGCCACGTGTGCTGGGTGCTTGTGGTGGGATCCCAGGCGGGAGCCCACGGGAGTCCAAGTGAGAGCCCTTGAGCGGAGGAAGCATTCTCAAAGTTTGTGCGTTGTGCATTTGTTTGTCCACCACCTCGTTTAGCGTTTTAGTTTCTCCCAACTGGTTGATAACTCATTTGTACGGTTTTTAATTCAGTATCACTTGAGTCCTCATCTGCTTTTCAATGCAAATGCATTAAATGCTTCACTAGGGAAAAAAAGGCGTAAGCTTAGACGTCTGTAACACTAATCCGCCTCCTTGAGTAGGGTTCCGTAACACGAGGCTTTCTGTAGCACGAGCTTCAATTCGGAATTAGCGAGAAGTAGCCGACCACGCTAAACCTGGAGATGATGGGAGCGAAACAACGCAGCCAAAGGCAACAATCATCGTCAATTCTCCGATTACATGGCTGCAGGAACGAGGAGCAGCAGCGCAACGTGTAGGAGGCCGATCAAAGCTATTCGAAAGCGTTACGGGGGATTGCAAAGCAAAGCGTCTCAAGCGGAAATACTACAAAACCCTTGGACAACGCGTGACGGAAGCAAGGCGTCGCAGGCGTTCAACTGTACGTTGATTCCTTCGCATTCACAACCCGTCAGAAGTGCTATACTCGGGAACAAGTTAAGAACGGCAATAGCTCACGTACGGTGCCACTCCGCCTATGCGACCGACCCGGATGTCAACGGGCGCGCATGTTTTGAAAGGAGATTGCTATGAATGCTTGATATCGCCGACCTTTTCTCACGTAGTTTGTTTGTCGTCGCTGCAGTAATTTATAAGCATATTAAGCACAAAAAATCACGGAAATGGCTTGTGCCATGTTCAAAATATTCCCAATAACGCACTACATGCGCCGCGCGGAGTAATATGCGGCTGCGGTGATGAGGCACAGCGGCCGCATCCGTTGCCGTTCTTAAGTTGTACCCGTAACCGGGGTATAGATTCCTTCAGACTAGTTTTTACATACACCTTCACATTCATACCACGAAGATTCCAAGCCACCTTGGGGTTTCTTCAAAGGACGTAGTGACATTTTTAAATCTCTTACTGTGTGTTTTTTTCGCTGGTACTAGGGCGAACTCCTGAGGAAAAAATGAAACGTGCATTTACAGAAAGCTTATATAATGGGTCCATTTACCACCACCCAAATCTAAAGCTTTTACGTAGTAGTGCGTTGCTCCGATTCAACCTCATGCGCATTCAGACTTCTGCAAAATAATTCTTCTTCAATTCCGTATACATCAACGTTGCGCACAAAAACGTGGCTTCATAACAAAGGAGCATTTGATCTCTTCTCTTTTGGGGGTCGCTGGTGAAATGAGACTGATAAAATTGACCACTCCTTCGCTTCATGTCGAGATATTGGTTTCATTAGTGACATTCTTCAACAGACATTAAAATAGGGATCACACACAACAGCCTTCGATTCTTGCCTGGGACCAAAACTGTCATGCTCCCCCTGTGATATTTTTGTGCTAATTAATTGTCGCATGATTGACAGCAATGTGGAGGAACCTTGGTGCACTAATTAAATTTTTCGCGAACAATGTGCACTCGTGCGTAATGTGTACGTGGCTCAATCAAAGCCGCCCGACTTGCTGAATCTTCTAGATGCCCTTATGTGACTCAGCATGATAAAAATGCGTTCGAGTTTGGTTTTATTAAATTGAATTGAAGTAAAGTGAGTAAAGTAATCAAAATCATAACCAATACTCCAATGGATCACTCGGTTGGTACTTTACTGAAACAATTTGAATTAATTGAGATACAAAAACTGTTCGACTATCGCCTCTGTAAATCATTAATAAACGAGCGAATCCATAACACAAATACATTACTTAACTTGGCTAACTTGACTAAATAATTCTGTGTACAGCGTGAGAAACCTTGAACGCTGGTTTCTACCTACCAGCCGGAATAACTATGGGAATAATATGCTCAGCTCCATAACACCAAGATTACTCAACACACTATATACAAATGGTGTCGACATAGCAAATGTAACCCCAAAGAACTTGTTAGCAGCGTTTCTTTAGTGATGTTCACCGTACTGCATTTTTGTTACTTGCATTGCCCCTGCACTGTATTTTATAGAGTACTGTTTTTTTCTCTTGTTATAAATGCATACCGTCGTGCCATTTTCTTTGTATTGCGATTGTTTCTTTGTGTATTTCACCGCAATATTACGTTTTCTATATCCAGAATATACTACTTACACAAGTTGCAATTAAATGATGAACATGAAAATATTTGCTGCTGTATTTGCGTTGTACACACTGTTGTCCAGGTCCAGGGGGTTGGAGCTTTGTCAAGCTGCAGTACTGCAGCTTTTCTCCAACCCCCTGATGTACTTGTACATGAAATAAACTGAATCTGAATTGAATTGAATTGAATGCATTCCACCATCAATTGACATTTATGATGGGAGAGGCGTGGAATTGACGACGGCACAGATGAGGCCTTGTTTATAGCTTTAGAAGTTGTCGGGATAAACTGTACTGTAACTAAGTATTTTTTGAAGAAAGTCTCTCAGTTCGTAGCAGCACGACTTCCTGTGTTTTATGACTAGCGGAAACAGCTCATAAACGGCACAAAATAAACAGCAATAGCGCGAAGCACTGGCTTAAAAAGGCATGCTGTTTCCGCCAGTTCGAAATCTCCCTACAAGCCCAAATGTCCACTTTGGGGACGAATCTGCGTTTTCCTTCTGTAATGTCATTTCCCCGCCTTTCTCACCGCGCGTTGGCCGGCCAGACTTTTATGGTTGCTCAGTGAAGATTTCTTTTTGTAGCTATAGGGGTATTTCAAAACTTTCGTTGGTAATCTGCCATGCAAAAAAGAAAAAAAAAAAAAACAGATGTCCGGTTGTTAGGACTTCCTCTTCGAAATCTGTAGTGCCTAGACTTGATTCACAAGAGTGAGTAATGTTTTCTTCGAGTTTTCAAAACCCGGTGTTAGGAGCGTCCACACATATTTCGTCCACACACTTAGCTGGAAAATGAGATTCGAGTTTAGCGTGGCGTATCTCGAAAATTCCAAGCAAACACTCTTCAAACAAATGTGTAGGACTTACGTTGGCCCTTAAACTTACGAGCATTGCAGCAGTTGTGGCTAATGTTTTTTACTTCAAAGCAGAAGAACACGGTAAGGGAGTAAAGTGTTGCTCCAGCGGAGATGGCGGTCTACTGTTCATGCTCCAACTCTTGAGATGAACTGTTCATTGCTGAAGAAATTTTATGCCTGTTAAAAGAACAAAAAAAAAAAACAAACTAAACCAAGTTCCATACATTGTGAAATTTGCTGAATTAGAGGAGCTTTGGTTGTGTAGGCTCGAACATCAACGGGCGCTCGTCCGAGAACGGCAGCGCCGTCGCCGCGCAAATTCTACTGTTTGCGCAAAGGAATCGGCAGCTAAACGTCAGTGTATGGAGGCTCCTTCCCCTCTCCTTCGGGAGGAAGAGGAACCCGCTCGGCGCGACCACTGCGCCCTCTACCGGTTGGTCCCGGAAGATGCTCCTACCCCTGCGTGACGCACGACCTTCAGTGGATTTACGAAAACGCTCGAACTACAACAGATCCACTGTCAAAAAACAGTGATGTTACTTTGCGCCATATACGAACACTTGTGAGGGAGCGAGCTCACCTTAAGTGCCTTTTTTAAAGGTGCCATGCAAGCAAAACACAAGGATGGTTCATTCGAAAGATTGCCTGGTTAGAATAATACTGACACAGCTTTTAACGCATACTTCGCTGAAATAAGCTATATAGTTAGGAAAATATCGAATGGCCACGCGACCCACTAGCTCATTTCCCGCAACACAACTTCTGATGTCGTACGCTCCAACTCTGCGATTGGCTGAGGCCGCCAAAAGCAAACGCAAATAAGGCACCGCTTATAAGCTTGACAAACTAGATATTTACGCTTAAATGTGAAGCACTATCGTTTTACAGTAGTAAAAATGGCGGGGTTAACTATGAAAGTTACTAAAATATACGTAAAAATCAGTGTGTCGAACCGAAAAAAATACGGGTTCGGTTACGGTTCGGGTTCAGGTAAATTTATTTTGTTCCGGTTCAGTTCCGGTTCGACTAATTCGATCCGCGAACCGGTTCGCGAACCGGTTCGGAGCGTTGAACCGGTTCGCGAACCGGTTCAGAACTGAATTATTAGCAAGGTGCGAAAAATCAGTTTTGTATAGGTTAAATGCATCATAAAACTGAAGTATTTTTTTCTTCACTCGAACTAGTGGTTTTTTTTTAATGAGCTGCAATACTTCTGTTAAATTTGAAAATTTAGGCCAGGTGTAACAGGAAATGTACCAGCCTCTTTTTCACCACCCCTACTGTCGTCCTATTACACAATGCCACCGCCAAGAGACATGGGTGTGTTATTGATTGGATCCCCTTGTTTCGTTTCATTGTACTGCTGGGATTCTAATAATGACTTAAGACATTGCCCATTTTGCTTGAATTACTTGTTACGTCACTGCTGATGCTGGGTGGCAGAAAATTTGAAAGTTTTTTCGGTGTTTCTCACCACTTCTTATGAAAACAACGTCAATAACGAGTCACCAAAGGCAGATCTTTCAAATAAGGCAAGGTAGGGCTGCGTTTTCATGGTCCATTTGGGATCCTTGGCCAAGCATGTAAGAAGACGCGGGGGAAAATATCGCCGACCACGGGCTGCGGCCCCTTCGTTATCGGGCTTACTGCGACAATCAAGGGTGAATGCTGCCTGCATCCCCATTGCAAAACAATCAACAAAGAAAACTTCCACGTAAAGCGCGCAAACACACGCCCGCGCACACAACATGGCGATTTATTCGCCTGTGAAGAGCAGCTTTACCTGTACAAGAGACTGTCAAGCACGCTAGTATATATCAGCGAAACCAAACGTGCAGTTCCCAACGCTGGGCACACCTGTCAATTCGAAAGAACACAATCTCTAGAATTTCGAATAGACACGTATCTTCGCTTACCTCACCCGCCACGGTGGCTCAGTGGCTAAGACGTCGTGCTGCTAAGCCAAAAAACGCGGTTTGGATACCCAGCCGCGGCGGCCGCTTTTCTGATGGAGGCGAGACGCGAAAACGCCCGTGTGTTCGAGATTTCAGCGCTCGCTAAAGATCCCCAGGTGGACGAAATTCATCCGGAGCCCTCCACTGCGGCGCACCTCGTCACCTGTGTAGCGTCAGTGCGTTAAACCTCATAATCAATCAAGCTTCTCTTATCCCCGTGTAGTACGTTTAAGAATCTTATTTCTCCGGCCCCTTCGCCCTATTTTCCCCTCTTTCTCGTTTCGTGAGGTTCTCCTCGCTTGTATAATTAAAGCCGATGTCTCGAACCAATAACAAACATATGTGCGTCCCTTTTTTTCCTGCGTCCCGTTTGTGGCGCCGTTTTAATTGTTGTGATAGTGCATGTACCTAAAAGCCAAAATTTCAACACTCTTTAGCTGCTGCAAATAGGCATAGGCAAATGTAGGGCTTGAACCTTGGCGCGTACACGGTGCAACAATCTCGTGGACTGATTGCACTCGCACCGTCCCAATGAGGGAGAGTGAGAGAGCGACAAACGTTTTATTGAGCCTTTAAAGGCCCCTTGTGGGGGCGTGCATGGTGACAGGTGCACCGGCGACCGCGGGAAGGGCGAATTCTGTGCTTCAAACATCGCGCACGCTGCCAAGAGTTTGACATTTCTTCTTCCCAGCCTTGCACCCTGCTTGCTCGACCATCAGCAACATACCATTGCAATTAGGGGCCTTAATTGCTATACTGGTGTGCAGTAGTTTCACCATGTTGTGGCTATGGCGTTGTGCTGCTGAGCCGAAGGACGCGGGTTCGATTTCCGGCCGTGGTGGCCGCTTTTCTGATGGAGGCGAAAAGCGAAAGCGCCCGTGTGTTCGAGATTTGGGCGCGCGCTAAAGATCACCAGGTGGTCAAAATTAATCCTGAGCCCTCCACTGCGGTGCGCCTCATCGCCTGCATTGCGTGGGCGCATTAACAAACCTCAAAATCAATCAATCAATAAATCAATCAATCAATTGTCACCATGTTGGGACCATGATTCATTGATTCATTGATTCATTGAAAGCGTTTTGATTCATTGAAAGCGTAAAAGTGAGCGAGAGATTGCGAAGTTGATGGCGCGTGAAAGAAAGAAGCCCTTAATGACACTTACCACCCGTTACCAATAACGGGATGGTCGAACCGTTTTGTCGAGAACCGGAAACCGTTACTTCTTTTTTCGGTTCAGTTCCGGTTCGGGTTCAGCCGGCTCAAAAAATAATGGTTCGGGTTCGGGTTCAGTTCCGGCAAAAATACCGGTTCGGTTCCGGTTTTCGGTTCGGTTCCGGTTCGACACCCTGGTAAAAATAGAAGTAGCTATGCACACTGCTGTTGGTGCGCACTAAGCTTGTTTTAGCTGCAGAGCAGTCCGCCGGTTTGGAGTTGTCTGGCCGATTAAAATAAAGCTATGACGGACAACGGTCCGCGGCTGACTACGGTAGCGTCATCTGGGAGGACTGACGGTAAGCAAGGGTGCTGAGCCTAATGACGCACTGGAAGGTCGTTTGGATACCCGCCCTCTTGACTTCATGACAGACGTCACGAAAACACGCGATTTGGCGAGAGAATGAAACTTTTCACCTAAATTGATTAATTTATCAGTGAATACGGTATCGTTTGAAGCCGGACAATCGCTGGGGGCGATATAAAACGCGAAATCTATCGAATAAAACGAACTTATATTTTGTCGGCATGACCCGTCTCAGATCAATCTAAGCAGGCTAGAAATGTTATTTTGCTTACTCCAAGCCAACTAAAACGTACGCATTGCTTATTCGACACTCGTTAGGACTTTTATAAGGTAGGACTAGATAGCAATCATCCCCGTACCCATTTATTTCAAACCCTCGGGGAAAGTTACCAAGGATAAGTGTTACGTCATTCACACGGCCATAAATGTCAATGTTTCAGGATACATGTAAAGATTTGTCTTGTTAAAAAATGAAAAGGGTGTCTCAGTGGCCCCAGCTACGCTCTGTCCTGTTGCAGACACCAAGGTCATCTTCAACCCCAGAAACAGAAATTATAGCAAGAACTTCTTTCGTAAGGCCCACTCACCGGATCCCCCGAAAGAGATTGCTAAACAAACTTCGCCAATTTTATCATTATGTTCGGACCTGGTGTGGACACACCGCCGGGCAGAAGCAGTTAGAAGCAGTTAGGAAAAAAAAAAAAATGCAAATCGGACTCAGATGTCGGCCCACTTGCGTCAGAGAAGATCCTGTTTAAAAAATGGATGTAAAATGGGCTTTATCAGGCGAAAGAAAAAACCGAAACATGAGGAGGTGGCGCCAACGGGAGACCCGAAAAGAAAAAAAAATGAGTGCAAACTGACCAGAAAACGGGACCCCGAAAGCGGTGAACAAGAAAAAAAAAGCTAATGAAAGTGGAAGACGGCGGCGCGATGGGACCTGATGCAAGCGGCGCTGACTGAAATATCCATCTCAAGGCCCTCCCAAGGTCAGCCCGCCGTTGAGCGCGCGCACAACAATCCCAGTGCGCGGCGAAGAGGACCTTGAGGGTATTCGAAGCATGCCGCTGCGGGAGGTTTTGCAACGCTCCGCCGCCGAAGCGCCGCACTGCATGGCGGGGGGTTAAAGAGCGCCGCCCTCCCTCTACCTCGCACCTCGCACGCGCGAGCATTTGCCGTTCAGGTCGGAGCCCCCGTGGATAGAGAGATGATGCGGCGGAGGACGGAAGGGAAAGGATGTTTGGAGGTGATGAAGAGGTGGAGTTTGGACGAAGCGGTGAAAGGGCGCAGGATGTGTGCAGTCGATATCCTATGTAGTGAGCCGAAATATGCTGCGGTAGTGGTTTTAGCTCCGGGGAGCCAGACAGACGAGGTGGATTTGACTTTGAAAAGGCAGTTAAGTTTGTTAAGCAAGCAGGAGGTTGACGGGACAAATATTGTGACATCAAATATTTAAAAAGTTTTATTTCCTCAGAAGTTGCGAGGAGGCAGGCAGGGACTAAAGGCTACAAAGCCTGGCAGAGGCCCCAAGCCCCCTTTGGTACAATACAAAGAAGAAGCAAAATCAAGCAAGCTGGAAATTCTAATGTTTGAAAAATAAAAATACAAGCAACATGTAGAGCACCACACATTAAAGAACAATATGGGAAAGGTGCATTAAAGTACATTAGAGTACACAATGGTAAAGTAAAATAAAGTACAAGTGGACAATCCGGGCAGAACTGTGATTGCGTTTTTAAAGTTAGACACAACTACAAAACCTGCGCATTAAACAAGTTTTAACAACATTCACAGTTCTAGCCATTGAAGCAGATATTCTGATTTAAGAGGTATTCTTTCGTCTGCGTTTTAAATATGTTTCCACTGCATTTGAAATCAATGTGGTCTCCAACTTTGTTGAGGATATCGGGGACAAACGGTCTCCTGTGAAATGTGTCGGAGTTTAGATGTGTCAATATAGATAAAAATGCCCTGCATGGAGGTGAAAGGAGTTTGGAGGGACGTAACCGGTGGGCTTGGGAACTTGGCCCTTTTGACCGTTTGTCGTCTCTATGATATATGTCTGCCCTGTGCTTTTCATAAAAACATAAAAATCAAGAAGAGGGTGGGAGGGGGGGGGAAGGTCGACACTAGCTTTCACGCTTTCCCACTCCCCATGAGTTTTGTTGGTTTATTTGTGTTTCAAAAAGCGCTGGGCAGATGTTACAGTGCCTGCTACAACACCCCCTCAGTGTTACAGCTTTCAAATGAATAAATGGAAAAATGAACGCACGTCGTCATGATTACGGGAGTGGAATTGGCGAGTACTGCTCAATTGTTTTCTTTGTTTCAGCACCAGGCGACGTAGAATCGCAGCACGCGGTACTGTGTCCTGGTCGGGTTGCGAACATTTTCTTCAGTTTGTTGTAGGAGCCTTGCGCACATGTGTTTCCGTAAAAAATAAATATATAAAAGTAACCGCCTTGAGATGATGTCGCGTGCATACGGATAGGCTCGGGCTCTATAGTAAAGCTGAAATTTTCGTCCCGACTTGCAATGCATGCATGTGTTTTCTTTATTAAAATAAGTTTACTGCTTATGATTCTTAGCACACTGAAAATAGAAAAAAATATTTAGAGGAACTGCAAAATGGAAATTGCCGAATGAATGCATAAGCCGCTTCGGTTAACACCAGGCTTTTTTAACGTAGGCTTCACTGCTCTACGCAATGAGTTACTAGAGAGATTTTTCCAGGGCAAGGTAAGCTGTTTAAGCAAAGTAGGAAGGCTCGAAGGCCTTATATTAAATACCTGCCAATCGGTGCATTGCAATAAAGTCTTATACATCGCACTTCGACTTTAAAGTCGGCGTCATTACTATGCAAAACTACATTGCTGGAAAAACATGTTTTGGTTAATGCAAGGCACGGCCGGACTAGAGCGGCGGCGCGCGTTGTGCCAACGCGCGCACGCCGCCGCTCTAACCCGGCTGGTGCAAGGATTCAATCTATCCCGCGTAGCCTACAACGCAGTACCAACCTGGCACGTTCCAAGGCGGCTTCCCTGTTCTGCACGAGTGCAGTGTTGTGAAGACATAATTTAGCTGTAATATAGTTCAGTTGAACCTCGCTATAACGAACACTGATATGGCGAATTATCGGCTATAGTGAACTAATTACGAACTTTGGTTGGTCACGCTTCATTTCAGTGACACTTATACCTTTACAACAAAAGTGAAACTCCGAGAGTCGCACGCTATCGGATATAACGAAGAAATGTCTGACCAGTGGGCTGAGAGGCTACTTCGAAAAACTCCCGGCGTCCAAAACTGCAGCAGCAGAAAAGGCCCCTTTGTTCGTGGAAACCGTGGAAAACTTTATCCTGCTCAGTAGTATGAATAGCAACGAGACAAAGATCACAACCTTCCTCGAAAAAAAACAGGAACACAGGCCTGTTTTGTCAAATCAACTTTGTTCTGTTATACTTTCTCGTTTCATTTTATGGTTCATCGAGCTTGAAATTCCACAAAAAAAAAAAAAGATATGGGTTACCTTGTTTATATAGGTCCGAAGTTTAGAAGAATGCGTTTTTGTATCGAGGATTTTTTGGCGGGGGTCAGATTATCCAACCGTTTGACCAGATTTTTAGCCCTACTGTTACAATAAATATCGGATATAACGAACTAAATTACTGTCCCGATAGTACTTCGTTAAATAGAAGTTCGACTGTAGTCTTATATGGTGATATGAAGGCCCTAGACGGCAAAAGAGCTACACGCGATGCGTTAAAGACGGTCAGACGAGTTTTCCCGTTGAGTCCAGATAGAAAATTTCTTACGCATTTAAATATACAAGGTCAGGAGTTATCTTTGGTAATTATGTATTCCCCAGCAAAAGTAATGGCTAACATTCGCGATATAAAAAAAAATGTGATTGAAATAACGAAGCGTCGAACAAAGGAAAAATCAATTTTCATGCTTACGAACGTGCACGATTAAGGCTTAGCAGTCGGTGTAAACAACCGTCTTTCAAACGTTAATGACGTCGAGCCTCACTTTCTCATTAAGACACGCGAATTCGGACCGAACGTGCCCAAAAAATTGAAGTGACTGTAACAACGTCACTCGAAATTGCTTTGGGAGCCCTGTTCGATTCCCTTGTCAGATTCCAAGGTATCGTTAACGCCGATACGCAACAAAATACCCAGACATACGCTGAGTTAGCGCGTCATTATCCCATTACAAAAGAGGCGGAACAATGCAACTAACTGCAAGCACTTTCGTTGCTCGTAATTGATAACGGGCACAAGTCCGCTGAAAACTAAAAAAAATTAGAACTATGGCCTTGTATTCGGCGGAAAATAACTTCTGCTAACGCCTCAAATGTTTACCGCGGCAGCTGCAATGCGCTCGTGGCTGTCAAGGCCGGCGTCAGCCAAGCTTTGTCAGTTCGCGTTTTTTTTTTTTTCTTTTTTTTTGTCTGCTGATGTCGTCCTCGACGACGTTTATATTTTCCGGGGAGGTCACACCGAATGCGCAAATAAGTGACGTCATATCGTATCGAAGAACCTAAACCTACAATTACAGCCACTGAGTCATGAAAGACAGACGGCGGGTCGGATATTAGTGTCTTTGCGGCGGGTCACAGATCTGTCGCTGCGGCGGGGGGCGTAGTCGTCGGTGCGGCGATAGGCAGGAAAGCTCGCATTGTCGTCCTATTTGTTTTACACTACGGTTACCGACTGAGCGAATAACTAAAAAGTGACTTGCTCTCAAGTACGGGAGCGGAACAGAGTTCGTGAGAGCGGAAAACTCCCTTCTCATCGCAAAACCAAACTCAAAGGGGCGGGTGTTAAGGAGTAAATACCCCATTAAGCTTTTAAGGTGTTAAGGAGTAAAATGTTGAAGTGTTAAGGAGTAAAAAAGTAAATACGGAGTAAGGTGTTAAGGAATAAATACTCCCATTAAGATTGTTTCTAAACAGATAATTTGAACTTCCTGCCCCAGAGAGACTAAAAAAGCACAGGGGACGCTTACAACTTACAATGAACGTAAAAGCGAAAGCCTGGTTGGATTTTCGGCTGATCTGCGGTTCAACTTTCTTTTCAACACCAGATCGGCCGAAGGTCCTATTGACCTCCGGACAGCACAGTTCCCCCTGGACAGATCGCTCCGCTCCTCCGTCATCGCCAGGAGCCTCCTTTTCTCCCCCGTTGGATACCAGTTCATATTACACGTGCGGTAGCGGCCTACCCTCCTCCTACTGCACAGCTATTCCCTTTTCCCAGCGCGCACTTCCAGGCTTGCAGTCCCATTTTTTTAAAGGCGAAATTTTTAAGTGTTCCATTCTGCGAAAAAATTTACCACACCTTCTTAAAGGGAGTTAAGAGAAGCGCGAAAGCTTTCTCACACCAAAAGTGCGTTAAAAGTGCGTCAGAACCTTCCCTAAAAATGCGCTTAACCTTCGCTGTAAATGCGTGCAATCTATCGTCAAACCGGCAAAGACCCGAATCGCAAAGGAAGAACGTACCCATGCGACGATTTTTCGCGCACTAGAGAGAGAGTAATTTATTGAATATGAGGAAAACACAGAGAGGTCGGCTTGATCGTATAGTCTCTGACCTGCTACTCTGTGGGGGGAGGTGGAGGGGGAAAAGAGCATTGATAGAGAGGCTGTTCCCGAAGGGGCCTGCGGCCACCCAACGGGAAGTCTTCGCTTATATGCTTAATTTCCTGGAGACGACCGGCCTTACGCAGCGGCTGTAGCCCGGAGTGCAGTGATTGGCTGATGTGCCCTGACTGACAGCTTTCTAGGACTGACAGCTCTCTTTGTACCTTTCCCTCTCTCTCTCTCTTTCTACTTTATCCTATGACTCCCCCTCTACTTCCCTTCCCCTGCACTGGGTTTTATGCAGGTGAGCTCCCTGCCGAGCTCAAAATATCCCCAGTGAATTTCCTTTCCTTTTCCCGTCGCAAACTACAACCACCAGCACCACCAGAGGGTGACAAAAATGATAATGGAAATAGAGGTGATAGCATAAGTATATACAAAATGCCTACGCTATGTACAGTACATGTTCAATAGTTTACCACAATGGGAGTGAGCTACAATCTAGCTGCTGAACCACTGCTTTTCAAGAATGCCAGCACTGCCTTGAAGACCTTCTTTGAATACTGCGGGTCTGGCCAGGTTCTCAGCAGGACGTCCTGAGATGATGCCCGATTGTCTAACCGGGCCAACGACGGGGCTAACTTTCCACGGTAATGCGCGTAGCAGGGACAGTTGCACAGCACAAGTTCAATAGGCTCCGGTATGTGACAAGATTCACTAAGTAAACGCTATGTAAACGCTAAGTAAACCGAACGATATAAATGTATATCAGTACGTGGTTTATGAGATGAAGGTATACTATTACAGCCCTTCTCGTGATCAATGTGTGTATTGTCTTATCTGGAGCCTTTCCTTTGGGCAATATTCAAGTAACTGTTTTGACTCAATGGAAGCACAGTTTCACGCACGCGCTGTATATATCCAGAAATCTTATCATAGCTTTTTGATCGACCAACTGGTTGATGGGGAAATGCATTATTTTTTTGACGGAACACCACCTGTCCCACTAAGATAGCTTTTGATCTAAAAATGGTCGTTGTGTCCCTGAAATAATCAATCATTTCACCTCAGCTTGCGTATGTCCCATGACGCAGTGCTTTCATGTGACAAGGTGCCACACACAATGTAATTTATACAAAGTGTCTCCAAACTAATGATTTAGAATTTTTGTTCACAACAAAGGCTGCAAACAACTTCACGTGGCGACGTTTGGCGAGAGCTAGGTTGCAATAAAGTAGCATGTATACGAGCGACAGCTGATCTCCTTTGAAGGGGACATGCAGACAAAACACAAGTTTGGTTCATTCGAAAGATTGCCGCGTTAGAATCATATTGACATCACTTTTAACATAAACTTCGCCATAAATGAGCCACGTAATTAGGAAAATAGAAGAATGGCCATTCGACTTACTAGAGCATTTCTTGCAGTAGAACATATGGCGTCATATGCACAGCCGTGCAATTGGATGAGGCCTGCAAAACCAAACGTAAGTTAGGCAGGGGTTAAAAGATTGCCGAACGAGCTATTTTCGCGTAAGGGTAATTCATATTACTTTCTTAGCAGTACGAATGGGGGTGCAAACAACGGAAGTTCCGAAAGTACACGTTAACATACAAGTACCACTGCGTACTGTTGGTACTGCGCGCACTATGACTGTTATAGCTGCACGGATGTGCGACGCTTTGGGGTTGTCTCACACGACACCGGCCGACTGGCGTAAGTGCCATTGTCTTACATGACCCTGCCTGTCGAGCATACCCCGTGTTTCACGAAGCGATTACTACCTACCGTAACAAAAACAATCCAGGCGCAAATGCGGTCAAAAACAAAGGAATGGCGAATAGCGGTGTGAAGCAGTATGTTGGCTCCATCTAGGAGAACTGCACGGTAAAAAAGGCTCCGCAGTCCACTGCAGGCTGAACAGCGCACTTGAAATTCGTTTGAAGACCCACAATGTGACGTCACGGCATACGTCACGAAACTCACGATTTGGCGGTAGAATCAAAGTTTTAAGTTAGATTGATTAATTTCGCAGTGAATGAAGCATCACTTGCTGCCGGAAAAGCGCTGGGGCCACTATAAAACACCAAATCTTTGGAACAAAACAAACTTTTATTTTTTCCCCCAGGGCCCTTTTAAAGATTCATTCAAAGAGTTCATTCAAAAACAGCTGCTTCGCATGTGTACAAAAATGATTAGAAAAATGCAAGAAAAGCAACGAAACCAAATTTAAACTTTCAAACACTTCCGAAATACAAGCTACGATGTTCTTCGATTACGCGTTGCCTGGCACTAGGCCCTGTTTCTATCGCTTACTGCGTGGGAGTAAGTTGCATGGCTTAACCTCTGGCCTTCATTTATATTCAGCCCGGAGGCGAAATTTGAGTAAACACCAGATATTCGTTCCAAGTTCACGTGCACCCAAGGAAAAGAGGCGCGTGCGAAGGACGTATTCGTGTTCGACCTAGAACAAACGAAGAAAATGTCACTCGGGCGCATCTATCACTGCGACTTTTGAAGTGAAAGGAAACGAATAGTCCCGCGTTCTTATTGACGGAGTTTTGTCTTAACTCATCAGACCGACTCCGTCGAAACAAATAATCTCTGTCCTCGCATTTGTGATGATGTCTCACTCCGGCAAAGCGCTTTTTTGTAGCGGGAGGTCGAATGGCGAATCTGGTGTGCGGAGGATTCGTGGCATGTAGGAGATATATGAAGAAGTTTTTGTCCGAATTTGAGATTCCGAGAAATGTGAGAAAGCACCGCGACGGCCCTGTTGGGAATACAATGCTAGGATATCGTTAACAACATCGTCAGCCATTTTGGGACTTGAATGGTACCTCATTGTCGGCGTGATTTGTTTACTATTTTTTGTATTGTCGCAAGTTGTTTTAATCTTTGATTACTTGCAGCGAAGGCTACAGGCATTGTATTCTGCACGGCTAAAGCAGTTCTGTCATTACTCCACTATCGAAAGAGTTCGTTCTTCAAAAAATTTAAAAAACTGTTGTTGATTCCTCTGTCACAGGAATCCGTAAAACACGAAAGTGAAATGTGCAGCGAAATCTGCAGCTCAGCATGATTTGCGGTTCGGCGGCTGTCTTGTGGGTCTGGGTTGCGAGCGACGTCCTGCCGCCGGGTCGCTTCGGTTAAGGTGTACTGGCGTCATTTCCTTGACGGATATGACGTCAGTGAGGTCTTGGCGTATCTTGGATAAAACACTTTCGTGTTAAAATGTAACACCCCAAAACAAACCGCCCTAAGTAAAACGCACGGTTCAGTATTAAAATTTGCTTACCCGCAAGAGGACCCTGTGTGCTGGTGTGCACCCTTTACAGGCCACTCGCTTCGTTGTACTGGCATCACTTCCATGACGGATATGACGTCAGCGAAATATTTGTACATCCAAGAATAAAACTCTTTCGTGTTAAAAAATGAAGGAAGGTCACACTAACCCGTAACACTTGAAGGTAGCGATCGCTGTTACGCAACCTTCACGCCCGTCACGAAGGTTTAACTCCGCGATTGCAGCCGATTTGTTCCTTCTTCGCTGCAGCAACGACATTTACTCCATTATTGTTGGAATAAGCGTGAGTGTCTTTCATTTTTTTGGCAGTGATGATCATTGGACATTACTTTGCAGGGGCGTACGCCATGACGTGGCTTTCTCGTTCCCAGAAAGTTTTGTCACGATTTCCTCGAACGCTGAAGTTTTATTTTTCTTTTTCGGTCAATCTTGGCCAGTCTCCAAAGTGGGTATGCTTGGCTTGACAACAAACGTGCGCAGGGGACGCTGAGTGGTCGTCGCGAGGCACGCGCCCGCGAGCGCTCGGCATTTTCTTGGTTTTGTTAACTGCCGGGCGGTCACCGCGAGGCCCGCGCTCAAGCGTGCGCGCGCTTGGCAATTTTTTGAAGTGTTTAACTGCGGAAACGAAAAATTACGATTTGTTTAACAGCTTCGCTATTAAAAAGCAGGAACTTCGCGGTGGAGAATTGTCAAACAAATACCCAAGGTGCTCTGCTGTGCACCAAGTCCCTTCAAATCTCCTTCACGAGCACTCCCACTATCATTGCTGGAAAGACAATTTCCCGACGCCATTATAACCGTTCTGGTACCGAAGTACGAAGGTCTTAGGGTATTTTATTAAATACTTCCTTAAAGGGCCATGAAGACAAAATATAAGTTTGGTTCATGAGAAACAACATTCTGTTTCAATAACAATGATACCAATTTTATCGCAATCTTCGAACAAATAATGTTGATATAAAAAAACATGTGGAGCAGTGGCGACTCCCTAGCCAATTAACGGCCACTTTTTATGACGTAACAGAATGTTTTATGATGTCATAAAATGTTTTATGACGTCACAATGTTTGCGCGATTTAGGGCCGCTGGACTAACCCATCGCTGAGACACATGACTGGACGATTGTAAGGGGGGGGGGGGCTTTTAATTTCATTTGATCACATCACTTGAATGCTAACGTGCAGTTAATGCAATGAAAATATGTTTTTAGTGCTGTCCCATATGACGTCACTCCCGCCCGTAACACGTCAGTGTAGCGCGAAATTTGGGTCTTTCAATACTTCTGGCGTCTTTTCTCTTGAAATACGACTTTCATGGCTCGAATGGAGCTGAGTGAGTTACTGAAAGCTAGTTCTTTTAAATTCAACCAAGTTGTTATTTTTCGTCAATGTTCCTTGAGGACCCTTGTTCCTTGCGAATTGTTATTAGCGCTTCATATATCCATAGGTATCTACCTGCGGGGCAGACACTTGGATGCTCACTAAGAGATTCAACTTAAATTGAGAACGACTCAGCGAGCAATGGAACGGAAGATGATAGGTGTAAAACTAAGGGACAAGAAGAGAGCGGAGCGGGTCAGGGTACAAACGCGTGTTAAGGACATACTAGTAGAAATTAAGCAGAATAAATGGGCGTGGGCAGGGTATGTAATGCGAAGGGCAAGATAACGGTTGTTCATTAAGGGTAACATAGTGGATCCCTAGAGAAGGCAAGAATAGCAGGGGGCGGCAGAAAGTTAGATGGGCAGATGAGATAAAGAAGTTTGCGGAGATAAATTGGTCCCAGTTAGCACAGGATCGAGATAATTGGAGATCCATGGGAGAAGCCCTTGCCCTGCAGTGAGCGTAGATAGGCTAATGATGATATCCATATGAAGCGCTAATAACAATGCCCCTGTATGGTCGACTTCACCACCACATTTGAGTGATTTTCTGGGAAAGCTTTTTAGAAGCAATGTAGGAGCCCGATATCAAAGTGCAAGGCCACAGCACCTTTTAATCCTGGAATTTTTAAAAGCGCTGTAGGTGTGAAACATCAAGCGATGCAGGCGGACAGAAGGATATCCTCGTTCATTCCGCATGGAAATGCTTAAGCCTGAAATCGGCAAAAAACTCCCAACGGAAATTCTGCAATGAATGCATAATTAAGAAGTTCTGCTAATCACTTTAAAATCTGTCTCACAACAAAGATACTTGCATTGTGGGGAGGTATTTTTTAAGGGGCCATATAAGGAGTCTGATACCGAAGTAATACGGCCAAGTACTTAATTTGCAACGGTCTTCCCAGGAACGGAATTGCGTTACGTGGTGAAGCCGAATGTGCAGGGTAGTGCTTTATAATAGTGCTTGACAGGGCAAAGCGAAGTCTCATGAACAATGATTAAAAATTCCTTGGGTTTGGACACTTCAGTGTCAGACTGCATATGTGGCGCCTAGAAAGGTGCTTCCCGCAATGCATGTTGCTAGCAGTGAAGCCGACATTAAAGGGCGTCGGCAAACTGTATGAAGGATACATGTGGTTTTTGGAGGTATTTATTATAAGGGCCTCGACTTTCGTATACTTATACGTACATACATACATACGCATACATATTTGTTTAAGACACGTATGTGGACCCTAATTGTGTTGTCCCGGCAAATATATTTGTGTATGTTAGGGAAGACAACTATAAAGGGCCACGATATACCTGTATAGGTCTTCGTAGGGGTGCATGGGGTGTTTTAAAGATTTATAAAAGGCCATAGGGCGTTACTACTTTGTCATCACACTTCTTATATAGCGTGAAAAAATCTCTTCCTAGCATAGCCTATGTTTGTAGCAGTGAAGGTGGTTTAGAGGGGCGCGGTATCTAGCATAGCGGTCTTACCATTTATTTGACAATTGCCACTTGTAAATTGCTTGAGATTTCATTTACTGCCCTTTCCCCTATACCTGATAAATGTGTGATTTATACAGTGTAAAATGAAAACAATTGATTTCTGCTTACACATTGTCTACTTTCTCCACAGTGGTTACCTTCGGCCACGTTGACTTCCGACTGGTCCTATCCTGCGCTGTACGAATCCTTCTTTGCCACGAAATTTTCTTTATTGACGTATCGGCCTTCTCCTGGTCGCGTCTCTCGGTATTTCACAGACAATGGTTGCTAATCTCGCCGTTGGCTCCATCCACAGATGCCTTTTCCACTGTAAAAAATAAATCCCCTCATCTTACGGTGGCTGTCGTGTTGAACTGCTAGAATCCTGACAGTCACTTGGCGATTTTGTTGGAAATAGTATAAAATGCTAGGCAACGGATGCAAAGAACGAAGTTCCAAGTCTGTGTCGTTTGTCTTGTTTTTTTACTTTGTCTGTCTCGTTGGTCATGCGTTCCTGCGTGTCATGCAACGCAATCATTAATTTCTATCACTGTTGTATTTGTAAAAAAATTTAAGGCATTACAAGGCGGCTTTCGCGACATTTTAGGTGGAAATCGTAGAGTATCTGCCGGCTGAAATAAGCATTGACAGCCGTCGCTTTAAAACGGTAACGGAGGACGTAGGCGAATGATTTAGACGTCCGTGTGTTATGATTTCGGGGCGTGTGTCACAGATCGTCTGGTCGTCGAAATTAATTTGTAACCCTCGACTATGACGCGCCTCATAGTAATATTCCTAAAAACGTGGTAGTATTTGGTACAGAAGATACTGAGACAAGTTCTGCCAGTACACTAGAAGAATTGTATAAGCATTTAAATACATGCAGCAACAGTTTAAAACGGCGTATGATCAAAATACTATGCTAGGTTTCAACTACTGCATATAAATTTTCATGTTGGCTGCAAGTGTTCCGCTAATACTCACCGGTTGTCTTTCAAGACCGCTTTCTGGCACGCAGTTATGCGTTTTTATTCAGTCGACAGTTACTAAACAAACGGAAGAACAGCGAAGCGAATTTTTAGGCAGTAAATCTGGAATAAAACGTCCCTTTCAGCTCCGTTGGCATAAGGCTGGTAATAGGCACATCCAAAGTGATTTTTTGTTGTTGTGCTCGGGGTACATTTTTCTTACTTGCATTTAAACTTCCCCAATAAATAGGAAGTAAAGTCAGTTCACGGTAACATTGCGACTTTTCAAAAAAAGGCCCCTCAAAGAATTTCTTCCGAAAGGGCCGTTTCATTAGTCGCGGACTTCTATGCCCTTGTTCTCAATCCACAGCGAGGCAGCAAGCTGTCGTTTGTGCGATAATGGCGGCGTATTCGAGAACAGATACCGAATGATTTGCAGTATTTTTCGTAGCTCACGCTGCAGAAACGTTGAGCGGGGGTATATATTACGTTGGAATGTGCTCAGATGCAAGAACGTGAAATTCCTCGTTCGACGTGGCACAACTCTGGGGTACATACGCATGTTTTGACATTCCACTCGCGTCCTTGACAATCAGCAAGCTAGAAAAACAGGCCAGGTACGTCCTGCTGCCCGCAGACGAGCTTGAACAAAAACAGCGCTGTTTACACGGATTCTTCACATGGCGTTTCTATCTTTAGTCGTCGTATCGGGGTGAGTATAAATGGAAATCACAAAATGCCTCGCGTTTTTGTCTGTTTCGTATGGGCGTGAGTGAAGCAATGCCTTGCGGCATTTTCACCAAAGAACGAGAAATACAACGCCGTGTACCAAAAAAAAAAAAAAAGGGAGGGTACGTAATACTAAGATCCCGAAAAGAGGTAATTTTGAGTGTTTATAGAACATCTTAGCAGGATCTCAAGCGTGAAGGAAAATTGAGAACTGTTTTGAACAAATGTTTTATGAAGATTCACATGAATTTCGAAGGTATAACGTTGTCGCCGCGTCAGCAACGTTGACTTGCTTTAAAGGAGCCATCAAGAGAAAACACAAGTTTGGTTCATTTGAAAGATTGCCTCGTTAGAACCATAACGACACCACTTATAACGCAAACTTCGCTCAAATAAGCTCCATAATTAGGAAAAAAGGAAATGACCATGTGACCCACCAGCTTATTTTCCGCAACAGAACCTATGATGTCTCTCGAGAATGCTCTGCGATTGGCGGAGGCCGGCAAAAGCAAACGCATGTTAGGCAGGGCTTACAGTTTGCGTAGCGAGCTAAATGCCCGTGAAACATACTGCACATTCTTTTTATGACAAAGAACGGTGGAGTAAACGGTTGAAGTTCCGAACGAACACGCAAGCGTGTGCACCAATGCGTACGAAACTACCGCCGGCCGAGCTCGACATCTCGCCTTCGCGCAGACGAATTTTCGGGTTCGAGGCTCTTAGGGGCCAACGAACCGTCCCAGCACGCACAGCCGCGACCTTGCTTGGTATCGTAATCATTTCACAGGAGGTTGGCCGTCATATCGCCAACCAGCAAAGGTAAAAATAGAAACGAGGGGAGTAAGGAACAGCAAGCAGCGACGAGATAGTGACAGTCGTCGCAGTTTCGGAATGGTGTTGGCTTGCTGCTATTGTTAGGAGCTCGTTTCCAGTTTACAATCACTGAAAACTTCAGTTTGTTCGAGTACTTTACAATGAAATTTCGTTGCTACGTTTTGAAATGCCCATGTAGTACGGGCAAATCGTCGAGGGAGTGCGACATCTTCGGTGAGGAGATCTCCATTCATGTGCTGCCCAACGACGAACCTCGGCGAAGCAAGTGGCTACGTTTTGTAAGCTTTGCAAACGGAGGAGAAAGAGAGCTAAAGGAAGTACGAGTGTGCTCGCTTCATTTCCGAGGAAGTGATTACGGCAGGGACCCTTACGTTAGCTCACTCCTGGGACATGCTGGCGCTCGTCGCCGACTTCGTCAAATCGCCGTAAAAGCGCTCTGACCTTGGGGGAAAAAATGCCGTAAACACCGCGCATTGACGCTCGTATCTTTCTGGTCGAAGCAGAGAGCTCGCGCGAACGGCTTTCCATACACGACACCGGCCAACTGGCATAAGCGATACTGCTACTGAAATTGAACTATTATTAACCGTAATAAAAATACGGCACATACGTACTAGTCTGTATTCGTCCGTCGCGACGGGGCTGACGAGGCAGCGGTGCCGACAGCAGGGCGTTCGTCTGTTGTGGCTATCGCGGAATGGTCGCTTTCCCGTCCACCGCGTATCGCCGCTCGTGCACTTAGAAGCATTGAATGTTTAAGTTGTGTGAGGTTGTTAAATGCAAGCCCGAGCTCCTCTGCGAGAGTTTTGTTCTCCGGATCAGGCGATTCCATGACTAGGGCTGCGGGTGCAGTAGGTTTTACTAGTATCTTTAAAATGGCCGCCGTCTCGGTCGACTCCCGCGTGTGGGTGCTATATGGAGTCGACATACTAAGTATCTGTTTCATGGACAGGCTCGTATGAGGCCATGGTTGACGTCGCGGAATGTGCAATTCTAGCGGGAGATTTCAAATTTTGGCTTAAATTGCCTTATTTATCAGTGAATAAAGCATCATTTGCTTCCGGGAAAGCGCTTGGGGTACTATGAAACACCTAATCTTTCGAACAAAACAAACTTTTGTTTTCTCTTCATGGCTCCTTTAAGGCAAAGCCCGAAACACGAAGAAAAGATTTTCCCTAAGCCAACGGTGCGAATGTGGTTTGACAGAGAAAGCAAGTGAGTCCACGGCACAGGAAAAACGATTGGACGGGGAGCAGTACAAACGAGAACAAAAAAGTTATTGTTTGTAATTTACGATACAGCAGGCGTCTCATTTAGTTACCTTAATTAAACTTGTAACGACTACAGTTTTTTTTTCTAGTAGACACACATGGCCAGATGTGTCTGCTTCACAGTGATTCCTGATGCTGGTAAAATGGATAAGCAGCGGCGGTTTCATGATATTTGTAGTTAATCTGCGACTGATAATCATTAATGCTACAGACTGAGATAATACTTCCGAGGGGTATGTAGTCGTTTGGGAAGTCCAACGTCATATAAAACATGTTAGTTACGAAAAGACATGAGTTAAAGCCTATTGCTATAAGCATATTCCTCCTGAATATGCTTAGTCCAACATTCACGGCCAGTTTATCTATGAAAGCGGTTGACCAGCGAGGCTGATAGTACGACTAGAGTCACATCTAGGTTTAGATTTTTAGGGGCGAATCCCGTTAGGGGCTGGGGCTGTTGGCGTCTCCTGTCGTCGTCGTCGTCGTCGTCGTCGTCGTCGTAATGGTCATCTTATGTAGTCTCGGAGACACCGGAAAATTCGTTTACGTCACCCGCTAGAACGTAACGCGTGCTAAAAAACACCGGGACACTCGTTTGCGCTTCGCGCTGGAGCGCTTCGTAACGCCTACTGAAAAACACCGCGACACTCGTTTACGCCTCGCGTTAGAGAGCTTCGTGCTTCAAAGAAAAAAAAAAAAAAAACAGAAAAGCTCGGCTCCGCGATCCCGTTCTGCTCTCCAGGCTACCGGATCGGCGCGACGGGGACGGTTGCATTCGGCTACACGGGCGCGCCCTCGTCTATTGCTGCTCGCGACAGCGTTCCTCGTACCATCGGACGATGCTTCGCCAGAGGGTTCTCTTTTGCTTTGTGGCTCGCCATCTACGTCACAATCAGTTGGCCATAACACGCTTCGTCGCGAAAGATCCCGACGTTACCCTTTGGCGCCCTCTCAATCGGTTTCTTTCGCGCATGCGCACTTCATGCTTCGGAGCGTTTTCTGCTCGCTTACACGCGGACGGTTGTCCAGGCTAGTGTCACCAGATAAGGTTACAGAGTATCGGCACTCTTTTCTCCTATTGTTCCGTGCCGCCCCCGTGATCTTTGGTCAGTTCGCATGACGTGAGAACTCGTTTACACCGCGACGGTTCATGGGCGCCGCCATTTTGTTTATGCGTTTTCTGTCGGTAAACTGTGGTAGTCTCAGCTTGTCCTCTCTGCTCTGCCGCTGCGCGCTACTGGCGTAGTTCCGAATGCGAATCAAAGATAACGCGCTTTGCAGCATTTCAGTTGCAGAACTGTGTCCGAAGATGCCGCGTTTCTGCGTCTTCAGCAGTGTTGCTTGCAGATGACCTTGTCCAAGTCAGCGGTGAGGCTGCCGAAGCGGCAATCTAGTAACACTGATAAACAACAAAATGGCAACCGTTACTCACTTGCGTGCCTTAGTGACGGCACTCTGTATCTTATCTAGTGACACTAGTCCAGGCCATGGACAGCTTCGCTATAATAATGCCGTGGCAGCAAATGAAATTCATCTAATTTAGGAACTGTATTTACGTTGCATGCGCCATCGTGGCACGTCGGACGCAGGCGCATGCTCTCCAAGCCCTCCGGGGCTGCTGCAGGTGCCGCTCCCTGGCTTTTTGCGTAATAGTAATGTCAGAAGCTGAAGGGATTCCGCATTAGCAGTGGTCGCAGAAAAATTATGCCGAGTGAGGCCGTCACCGAAATATTCCGTCCACGATCAAGGCAACAGCACGCCGACGGGCTCTAGTCGTCAAGTGGGGCGCCGCTTGTAAAATCATGGACAACTGAAACGCGATCGTGAAAACATGAACCAGAACACACAAATAGCGCGATTTATTTCCCCTGCAAGTCAACTTGGCGCGTGTCTTAACTACAGTAACAAGGTTGAGAAATGGGGCTTTTGAAATATACCGATAGCGTGCCATTATTGGATATCAACGAACGGTATTTTTAATTTGGCTTGTTCTGAATCATATCTTCATGTTCGCATTTAATTTTTCCATGACTGTACATGCTATTGAAACTGAGTTATCATTGTTAGGCCCTTCAGGTGCGCGCTATTTTAAGTGCGGAGCACTTTAGGGGCCCAGCTTGTCGTTAAAGCTCGTCCGGGGTCATGGCGTCACGCACCCACTCAGAGGCTTCGAAAAGAATGCCGCTGCCCCTTATCGGTACCTAACCTGGGTTCCTCGCGTTGCGAAGCTAATGTCTATCCCATTGCGCCGTAGTGGCACACGTTATTCATAAGCAGAGTGTTGGGGGTGTTACGAATCAGCGCGCAGCTATGCTTCAAGCTTCGTGAAGCACTCCTCGGCTGTGTGGCGAAGCCTCCACTGCGTGCGCCTTTCGAGTGGGCGCCTCTGTGGCGGTAATTCCGGCTTGCAGCGACCGCCAACGGATCCAAACGGGCTGCAGCAGGCACGGGAAAAGCCGGGTTGCTGGCGCCTCTCTGCGTGATTCAAACTTCGGCGGTGGCAAATAAGGCGCGTAGAGACACGTTCGAAGGACGCGGGCACCGTTGCGGAGACCTCCTCTCTCCCCTCTCTCGGACTCAGCGTGTGCCGCTACTACCGACCGCTCACAAACTCGAGTGTTGTGTGTGTCTGTACTGCTCGCGCCGCGTGCAAAAGCTAGAGGGAACGCTTGTTTGACCGTTAGCGCTTTGGGTATAAATAAGACTTCCCTACCGCTGAAGTTCATGCCGGTTGGAGCAGTTAATCAATGCTGTCACTCTCCTCGAGTACCGTACTGTAACCTCGCCCGTCGGGTGATTGTTCTTGTCTTGCTTAGGATCATGTCTCGCCATGCAGTAAACAAGTTAGTTTTGCCTTTGGCTTCTGGTCTTCATCTACAAGGAACCAGCATTGGCTGGCCGCTCGCTTCCCCACGCTACCACTCGCATGACGGAGGTGATGGAGCTCGGCTCAGGGACGCCTTCCCGTATGCAACAGGAGGCATCATTTCGCTGCGCCGTTCCCACGGGCGCTGTCAATGCGAGGCTGGAAATAAGAACCCAATAATATCAAGTAAGGAAAACGTCACGAATTGACGCATGAACGACACTGGATTTAAGAAAATGCAATCCACTGCCTCTTTATATGACTTTTCAGGCACTGCAGCGCCCTCTCTGGTCTACTTTCGGTATCAATACCGGGCTGATACTGAAACTAGTCAGGAGAGGGTGCCACAGCCCCTCTTGGCGGGAGAGGAGAAGCAACGCTGCCGACATAAAGCAATGTTATAACGTCGGCGTTAGTAAGATTAGCCTATAAATGCAGCCTGTGTCTTTCCCATCGTAACTCCGCACTTACGACAGCTTTCACGTTGAGTGGAGCTTCCTTATTTATTTTTATGCTCGCCAAATTTCTGCAGTCAAATATTGCGTGCGGTGCCCACAGTCTATTCCTTTCAACGTGCTTATCGGAATGCTTTTATTAGATGAGAAGTAAAAAAAAAAATCCGCGCCTCGGAGTGCGGTAATTACAAAACTTTGTTAATTTTCTTTTCTTAATATTCGCTCAACCCCGAAAACTGCACCAGATATGGTATACAATTCAGCTACGGGAAAACCTCCTGAGGGGAGGCAACAAGGCAAATAAGTCCTGTAATATTTCGCCCTTGTACAAAGCCTCGTACGTGCGAGGGGAACACCCATACATATTCCATAATTGCCGCTCCAATCGGGCGTATTTTTATGGCTTGTGTAGTGTTGTCACGCAAGCCAGCTGTTGCACCATTTCAAACATTTTTACGGCATCACCTAAGTGTGACGCAGAATTTCTGTTGCAGCAGCTGCTACGAACTATTCCATGAAACATGGTACCGCGAGCGCACGTTTTTAGTAGAGTACGACCCTTACCAAATACAGCTTCTCTTCTTTAATGGCACATTCAAAATGCTTTCACGTGTGTGATAATGCCTTAACCCAACAAGACTACATAAAAAAAAACGAAACTTTCTTGATCAAATCTTTTCGAAATGCAAGCTGCGCTCTTCTACAACTACGTGTTGCTTGGCAATAAATCTTGTCGCTATCGCCCATTGTGTGGGAGCAAGAAAGAAGGCTTAACCCATGGCCTTCGGTTATATTCAGCCCGGAGGCAACATTTGTATAAACAGAGAAGTACTCGTTCCAAGCTCGCGGCAACGGATGCGTACAATGCAAAATAAAGAGAAGCGTGCGAAGGACTTTATCCGTGTTGGTCCTTGAACAAATCGAGAAAACGCAACTTTTGCGCATTTCTTACTAAGGCCTTGGCCCTGACAGAAAATGGATTGTCCCTTGTTTGTAGTCTCGGACCTATGTCTCGCCGCATCAGACGGGCCACACTGTAACGAATAATCACTGTCTTCGTATGATTGATATCATCTCTGACGCTTCTCTACCCAAGCACGATGCTTTTTAAAAGTAGGGTAACGGAGATCGTCGGGGTGGGGCGAGGCCTCGAGGCGTGTAGAAAAGTATACAGCGAAGAGTTTGTGTTGACATACCGCAATCTTAGAAAACGTGATTAGACCGCATGGTGGCAACCTTGCAATTGAATTGTACAGACATTAGTAACAGCACCCTCTTTTGCAGAAAAGTGAAGTAGTGTATATATTCAGCAACATTTTTTTTGTAGCAAGCCTGATTTGATTGATTGTAGGGTTTAACGCGCCGACGCAACGCAGGCGATGAGGCGCGCCGTAGTGGAGGGCTCCGGATTAATTTTGACCGCCTAGGGATCTTTAACATGCGCCGAAATCTCGTACACACGGGCGTTTTTGCTTTTCGCCTCCATCATAAAAGCAGCAGCCGCGGCCGGGAATTGTAGAAAGCCTAAAGAGCTAGCTATTCAGACTCAGCCGTTCAAGGGCTTGCATATAATTTTAATGTCGATGAACTTTTCGGGTTATTAAAGACGATAGTCTTTCTTGGGCTCCTTAAACCCAGAAATTTTGGTCTGTCTGTATGTGTGTATGTCTGTCCGTCTGTCTGTCTGTGACTCGATTCGGCCACCCGGCCAAAGCAAAACAGTGCCTGCCCATTAGTCTTATATAGTCACAGCTAAATCTACCCGTCTATGTCCGGTGTAAGGTTCATACTTGTCAACATTGTTGAAGGAGAACAAGACATTACGCAAATATGAGACAGCAAATCAATACAGAAGTGATATTTGCAGGGTTCCTTTATAAAAAAATCAAACATGCCTGCTTTTGCGAAATTAAATACTTCATCAACTGCAGAAAAAGAATTCACTTCGCCGTCGCCCACTGTCGCCCGCGCCACTATAGCTTCTTGCGCCATTTTAAGAAATAAACCGGCAACAGTTACGCAAGGTTCCACTAGATAGGTTCCACGTTCTGCTTGCAACGCACGTGGAGTAGGGAAACGCGGTTCTATAAACGTTGAAGTAGGGCGCCTCGATTAACGCGCGTCTCCGCCGTACAGCAGCGTTCGCATCGAGACACCCGGTTTGGAGCAGTGGAACGCGGGAAATTTTAAATGATTTAAGCAAACCTTTGGCGTCTTCACCTTGGGAGGAGCGCGACGCAAGAGGAACAACATGAGAGGTGAGCGGCAAAGCGAAGGGAGGCATTTACTTCGCAATAGCCGATAAGGACTATCGTCTTTTGACGACATTTGCAACGAAAGGAGCAGATACGCGGCCAATTTTTTTTGTTTGTAGTTTCGCGAGTTTCTTTTTATACTCGATTGCTAATGGCGAATGCTACAGATATTGAAGTCTGCACTGCCCAAGCATTGCAGAGCAGCCGTCAGAAACGATCGTAATTTGGAGGAAAAATTCACTAAGTACAAGGGTGGCACCAAAAGGGACCATGAAGCAAAACACAACCTTGTTCGATTTGAAAGTCGTGATTATGTTTTGGTGACACCCTCAGATCTATTCAAGCCCCGTACACTAAAATGAATCTCCGCAGGTGGGCTTCACCACAACGGCTCTAAAAAACGACCAATCAGCGTGACCAAATGCGCAAATCTGGCGAATGGCGAGGCCTATAATGCGATTAGAGCAAAAAAAAAAAAAAACAGACTTTGAACTGGGACAACAGCGCAAGGCGTACACGTGTGCGCTGTTGTTGTTTAAAAGCAGTGGGAAGCCAAGATAGCGCGACAAGCTGAGGACAAAGTTTTCATACCGTGAGCAATGCATGGAACATGTCGGCAAAGTTTTCGCGGAACCATGTTCATTTTCCCATTGCCCTGCCAACAGAGCGAGCCGGTAAAAGAGCACAGAACGACAGAGTGTTGAGAGCGCGGGGAGAAAGCTGCCTCCGCAACACTGAAACGACAAGTCGAACTAGCGCGGCCCGCCAGCTTCGTTTTCTCGACGGGTCTTGCAGCTCTCGCCACCTGTTGTACGCGTCTAGTGTGTCGCCAGTCCTGGGCGGCGGAGTCGAAATGCTGATAGTGGTGGGTAACAAAAGGAGTGCTAAGCAGCTAATGCCACTGCTAAAGCTAGCAAAGGGGACCACTCAATCGGTTAGAGCGCTAAGCGGTGTTGGTACGGTGTACGAGAGGCGTGCGAGAAACGCCGCGATGCGGGCTTCTGAAGGCAAAACAAGGAGTGCCAGGGATGAGATGCTCACATATTCTTAAAGATCCACCAATGAATCTTCAGTGTTTTTTGCGTGTACTAGCACGATTGACGATGAACGCTGGTGTTCGTTTCACGAATGCAATGCAATTGCGCGGCAATTTGCCGCTATTTTGTTCACATGTGATGCCTTTCATAATAAATGCTTTTTACTCATCTGTATTTCGGTTTGCACATGAAATGTGAAACTACGCACAGTAACGGTGACGTAGTGAAATTCTGAAAAAAAAAAGAAATCGATTGATTCTATAAAAAAAAAGCCCCGGTACAAAATGGCACACAGCCATGCCATTCCTGACAATACTCCGTGAACTAGAAAGCCATTGTTTGTGGAATGGCAGCCGGCGTATTTTAGAATGGAACCCGTAAATGTACAGAGCTACTCGTAATTCACAACACAAAGTGTCAGTCGAGTAGAAGATGATATGCCATTGTGCGCAGTAGCATGAAGGTTCTCCAAGTGAAGTGGCAGAAAGCTGCGGAGCACAGGCCAAGTTCCGGCATTCTGTTTGCGTCTTTGACAAACAATATAGAAAAACAGGCCGTTAGGTCGTTGTGTTACGTGCGCCTGGCGCTTGCGCAACAGCGGCGCAAAGTTTACTCAAGTAATTCTGATGGCGGTTTCAATTTTAGTCGTAGAAGTCGCTAGACGTATCGCTGCGGGGAGCTGTATAGAGCTTCTGAAAATTGTCTGCTGATGCGTCAGCATCTCTTACACTGCTCATCCGCTTCAGTAATAGTTCGCTTCTTTGGAGGTTTTGAGAAAGAAACGCATCATTCCAGATAAGGCCTTTCTCTCTTTTTTGCTTTTTCCCATCGCGTTAGGGCGCTGGGTTCATGCCGCTTTGGGATTTTGTTAGATTATTTTCATTATTTTCTGCTAGCTTGCTTAGCTCCTCGCATGGGGCGCTTGATAACGTGGACGTTTAGAAACGTGTATGTTTAAGGTTAGGATAACGTTGGTGGTAGGGTTAGAAAAGAAAATAGAAGGAAGTCAATTATGGTTCAACCTAACGCATATGTAGTAAGGCGAAGTATTCCGGGAAAGTTATACGCAGGCGACATTGTTCTTTTAGCTGATAATCAGAGCGATATACAACGGTTCATAAATATTAATGGTCAGGAAGCCACGGACCTCGGGTTAAGTTTTAGCCGTGAAGAATCGGGAGTAATGGTTTTCAATGACGGTATACCACTGACGCAGTGTTTATCCAGCAAGGCGAATTACCTAGAGGGAAGGAATATAAATATCTTGGAGTGTGGATAAACGAAGGGGATAACTAATTAAGAACTCATGAGGAGCAACTTTAGGGTAAGGGAAAGCGAAACGCAGATACAAGGAAGCATAAATCTCTGGGGGGTATAACAAATACGAAGTAGTGAGAGGAACGTGAAAAGGAGTAATGGTTCCGGGTCTCACATTTGCGAATGCTGTGCGCTGTTAAAAATCAGACGTTCTATCAGGCCTTGAAGTGAACCAGAGAACAGTAGGCCTTAGGCGCGCATGAAAAAACAACTAACGACGCAGAACAGGGAGATATGGGCTGGGCGTCGTTTGAAGTTCAAGAAACAGAGAGTAAAATGTGCTTTGAGATGAGGTTGAGAGCAACAGATCAATGAAGGTGGGCATCTAAGGTTTTTAGGTACCTCTACTTGAAAAGCGCGGGCACGCAGTGGTTGAGGAAGACTAGAAGGCTAACGATGAAATACGGAAAGAACAGTGGAGAATCCAAAACAGCCAAGGTAACGAAAAAATAGGCATGGCAGATAGAAACGGATAAATAGAGAGAAAAATGGAAGCTAAGACGTCATTAGAGATGCACAGGGCTGAGAACTTGGAAAACAGAAAGGAAAATTTCTACGATACTTTCAAATATAGTGCTTTGCTTTTTGAGGCTAGAGCAGGTTATTTGCGAACTAAGAGCTTTGTGGGGAGGTGTTCACAAAATGATGGGGTATGCGTGGGCTGCAGAAAAGAAACAGGAACTATGCGGCTCATAGTGTTGGAATGCGAGTGTATCGATCCAAATCTAGAGGGAAATATTCGGCATCCAGAAGCTCTAAGATTTACGGGCAGCACAGGAAATGTTAACTTCAAAGCTGTCGAGGCAACGAAGAGAAGATTAGAATGCCGGTGGACGAAAAGTAGAGAGGGGAATATTGCCTTTTACAGCTACCACCAGTAACAGAAAAAAAATAAGTATTCTGTGCCTTCCATAATAGCAGCGCTAGTATTAAACAAAGAGTATAAAACATAGATATATTAGTTTTTTATTCTAAGATGACACGGCATTACCCTGCTACAAAGGCGATAACACTAGCAATCTTCATCATCGTCATCATCATCGTTTGCGATTTTGTTACACCATTTTCAATTTTTTTCGCTTGTTTTGTTTGCACTTTCTTGTGACCGAAAATTAATTGATTGATTTATGGTGGGGTTTAACGCGCCGACCCTACACAGGCGATGAGGCACGCCGTAATGGAAGGCTCTCCAAAATACAGTAATCCCTCGTTATAGCGAAATCGCTTTAATCGAAATATCGCTTTATTCGAAATTTATTCTGGTCCCAACCCAAGAGCATGTATTTTAGACTGCATTATTCGAAGCTCATGAAGAGCTTGACCCGCTTAGAGCGAAGTGGCTAGCGGAGGCGCCGCCGAGCGGCGGCGACCCAGCGGTGAGCCAGGCTGTCAACATGGCGGGTCAACGCAAGCTGGTGTTTCCCCATCGATCTTCTCGTGCCGGTCAGGCTCGATTCGCCCCATCTGACTTCATACAAATGGTCCAAGTGCGTGGTAGGGGCATTGAATTTTGTTCCTAGACATTGGTAAATGGTGTGGACACGACGGCGCGCGAAGACCGACACACTCGAACCGTACAATTAGCAGTGTCGTGGACAACGGGGCTCCAAAAACCACTTGTGTTGCAAACTTCACGGCTGCACACCTAGGAAAAAAATTGCCCAGTTATCATGCAAAGCCCCTAGAGCGAAACCGGTCAGTTTTCATGGTTGCGCTGTGTACCCACAATGAGCGGTTAATCGGTTTTTTAGCCCAACAAACACAACCTCAGACTCGTGCCACGGCGTTTGCGGCGCTTTTCAGAGCGAAACTGTCGTAGCGTTCCGTGACGCGCACACGCTCCGCTATAAAAGTGGCCACTTCCACTGCCACTTTTATGTGCGGGGACCACAGCGCCATGAAATGTTTGGCCAAATTGGAGCACGGGTTGCTCGCGCCCGGCAACACCTTGAAATAGCCAAAGTTCACTGCCTTGTTTGCACGTTAATGATATTTTGCTTCGGTGAATATGTTGTGCTTCGATTCCTAGCAGTTGTGTTGCAATTTAAGCTCAAATGCTTTAGATTTTCTCGAGTGGTCGCTTATATAGAAATATCGCTGATAACAAAATTTTTCGCTGTCCCGCTGACTTCGTTATAACGAAGGATTACTATAATTTCGACTTCCTGGGGACCTTTAACGTGCGCAGAAATCTCAAACACACGGGCGTTTTCGCTTTTCGCCGCCATCGGAAAAGCGGCCGCCGCGGTAAGGTATGGAACCCGCGTCCTTGGGTTCAGCAGCACAATGCCATGGCCCCTCAGCCACCGCGGCGTTGTGACCGACAATGGTTGGCATATTGGCCTATCAATGGCTAAAGAGTACGACTGCTCATTTCGTCCGAATATATTTATGATAATTTTATGTTTTGCTTTTAACTCTTACCATGGTTTAAGTTTAGACTATTATTGCGAACAAATGTATTAATTTACCAAGTACCCATTTCTGCACAGCCACAAGCGTTCCGGCTCGCCTTGGGGGATCGACAAATATAGCTTGCACGTGTATAGTAATCTACAAAACAATCATCCAATTAAGCGAGCTAGTGAATGCAGTCAGGCCGTGCGACACTTTCACTGGGCAAGGACACAAACACAGGCACGGGGGAAGAAAACAAAAAATGAGCAGATGCGTGAAAGGAACAATTTCGGTCTTTTTTATATACTTTATTGGCAGCACCTCAGCTGGACAAACCCGTTTAACACTGTTTCAAGCGAACCGTATATAAAATTTGCATGACTTTCGAATCTGCTCACGTACTCTCTTTTCTTTAAACGGGCCCCGAAGTAGTCTCGGCCGTCTACACAAAGCACGTAATGTCCAGCAGAGTATATACTTCGAGTAGCCTTCTTACGCAAATATTTGTTAAAGCTATGAGTATTAAGGTGGTAATTGAGTTTCGCACAACCGCACGCATCTTCAACAAATTTTCCCGCTTGTCGTTACTAGATAACTTTAGCATTCCGTGCACTGCACGTAATGTCACCGTTGCCGTCATTACGTGACACGACTTGGAAAGCGTGAGCCAGTACAGGATTCCTGCCGTCCAGCAAAGCAAAAAATATGTTTTAGCACTCCGGGGAACCGCTCCGTGTGTATAGTGTACCGGCTGCCCACAGACGTTATGGCCGCCTTTCAAAGAAAACTCATTGAAATATTGTGAATTTTTGAATGATGGTTGCCGCACGCATGCGGCGCCTCACTAAACAGTTTGGCCACCAGGAAAACGAAGTTGTTACGACTGAGTACGGCAAATTCCGGTAGCTCAACCTAACATTTTGCCAATCCATTAATGTGGGCGAGTTGGTTACTGGAGCATTGAAGCATATTAAAACAGCGTGGTAGAGACGAGACAAATAGGAGGCTAGTACTGTGTGTCGTCCTCCTTTTCTCGCCTCTACCTTCCTGTTTTAGTATGCTTCATTATATATCGCTTTGTTTGCATTAATTATGGATAGCATAAACCCACTCTAGTTGAGCAAAGTATTGTACAGCGTCTGGTCTGTATTGATTTTTTAAATGGAAATGCGACGTAAAGAAAAGCCAGAAAAAAAAGTTCGCTATTCTTGACCACGGATAAGAAGTCGACGCCTAAAAATACTCCTTTGTAGCCCCCCCCGCCCCCCTCCCCTTATACCCACCCCCCATAAAATTATCTTCTTTTTGTGTGCCCAGCTCTGGACAAACTTAACGGAATATTTCTGTAAAAAAGTCATTATCCAAGACAGTTGCCGTTGCAGTGGCTTATGCACACATTTCATTTGTGGAGACGTCGGCTGGAATCGTCGATGTGCGATAGCTTTTTGTACTTCTATAGGAGCAAAGCTGTGGTTACCCGGTAGTAAAAGCCAGATAAGGCTCTTGTGCAAAAATTGTTCTGCAGGAAACTTATGACGCAACTAAACTTCCTCAAATATGGCAAGAAACAATACATATGACAGTTTTTCATAAACACAAAGCTTAGCACGCTGCATTTTGGAAAACATCGTCATTATGCTGATGTTGACGTGCTGTCTCACTCTGGAGTATTTCCGCGACTTGGTGGTTCGGGTCACAGTACTCGAAACGGCATTGAGCGTACGGTACGTGGAGTGCCAAAACTCTATTAATGCCATGGAAGCGGCGCCTGGGATTCCGCCCTCATTTTGCGTCCGTCGGCGAAAGAGTCATTGTATCCGTTTCCGGTTTACGCTTGCACTGATGATGATGATGCTTAGTGGCTTTCATTTTGTAACTGGGTGTCCTTGCACAGCGACCTTCGTCGTAAGCTGCTGTGGAATCATCGCGCCACAAAAAAATTACCCTTTATGGTATTTTCGTGCTAGTCTGACTTCCTAGTTCGGGTGTCTTCCTATAGCTTCTTCTCTGCTTTTCTCCCACCAACGTTCTTACATTCTTTTAGTAGCCTCTACTGCTTTCCAATTCACTTTTCCGTTAACCTTAAGGACAAAGGCTTCGGAAGGTGGATGTCTCCTTCAATGAGGACTGGACGGATACCTTTGCCTTCCGTTAAAATACGTCGCGTGGTTTCTGGGAGTCAATTTCACCTGTGTCAAATTCGGGTCAACTTCAGCAATGTGATGGCACCATCTGTTGTGCGACTGAGCAGTTTATCCTATAAATTATATGCTGGTGCCCGCGGGTTGGTGTACGAGCAGCTCATACTAGCTTAGTTGGAAGATTTTGCGAGTAAACAAAAACAAAGAAAACTATTGGGCTCTACGCTCAGCGTGGGGATTGAATTTGGGCGATGCCGTGCTTCTTGAGAGTGCTATCTCATTGGTTGCAGCATTCAATGCACCCATCATGGGAGCGAACTCATCTGGGAAATTGCGGGTTCCCGCATTTTTTTCTAACACACGCCGAAATTTTATTAAATTTACAATTGTTCATTTAGTTATTTTCTCAACAAAATACTTCCGGTTGCAAATGAAACATAATCTACTGTTCTCTTTAGCGTCAGTCATTCGTCAGGACAATGGTTCGAAAAGGTTTGGACCAGAGGGATTCACGGAAGGGAATGTATTCTGCTCCTTACGGCCTGCCGGCTCACCCCGATGAGCGCGTCAACCGTCAATCAACCTATCCGCGCGTCGAACTGACTCACACCAACGGCTTTTCGACTCGCCCCGGGCGTTTACACAAGTCTACGTAACCCTGCGTTGAGTCGAAAAAAACCTGTTTATCTCGACTCAACTCTCTTTCGCCGGGTTCACGTCAATGCTGCTATTGTGTTTTTAACTTCCTCTCCTCCATATATTTTGCGGTGTTGTTATGCTAAACAACGTGCACCTACCTACTCGCCCGATTGTACCTATAGATTGAAATGATTTGTTTTAGTCGCCGTTTCGTCAAGAGTTGGCCAGTCCCTCTATAGGGGAATGTGCGACTGCACACATGCAAGGAATTACTATGCGCACTGGAGCCCACCAAACTGGTTGTGTGTCCGATTTCCCCTCGAAGAAATACACACAAAAAAAAAATGCAACAATCACGGTCACCATGTCAGGCGCAGTAATACAGACCCCGTCGACGGGCAAACATGCCGACGATCGATACCGCGACGCTGTGCATTGCAGGAGCTTATAAGCGGTGCTGTTCGTCGCTGTTTTCCTGATACAGGGCGAGATAATTCAGGCCAAGGACATCAATGCCTCATCAAACGGGAAAAGAGACCATAGTCGCTGTCCGTCAACATGAGTGGTGCCAGAATGGCGCTGCTGTGAAAAGAAAAAGGAAAGGAACCAAATAAAACTCACTTAACAAACAAACAAACAAACAAACAAACAAACAAACAAACAAACAAACAAACAAACAAACAAACAAACAAACAAACAAACAAACAAACAAACAAACAAACAAACAAACAAACAAACAAACAAACAAACAAACAAACAAGCAAACAAAAAGTCCCGGGCCATCTCCACTAACGTGAAAACTGGGGAGGGGCGAAGCATGCAGTGACTAAGAGTATTCTTGGCGCCTTGGCATTTTTGCCAACGGAGGTGAAACCGTTGGGGGGGGGGGGGGGGGCAGAGGTATACAGCATTGCTGTAAACGTCTGGTGCCTTTGAAGCCCGAAGCGTTCTAGCGCGAAGCGTAAACGAGTGTCCCGCTGTTTTCTTAGTGCGCGCAACGAAGTTTCCA
Source organism: Haemaphysalis longicornis (assembly GCF_048455015.1). Lineage (NCBI taxonomy): Eukaryota > Metazoa > Arthropoda > Arachnida > Ixodida > Ixodidae > Haemaphysalis > Haemaphysalis longicornis. Next base: position 67,271,226 of record NW_027526422.1, read on the forward strand.
GCGCGAGGCGTAAGCGGGTGTCCCGGTGTTTCTTTAGTACGCGTTACGAAGCGTTCTAGCACGAGGCGTAAACGAGTGTCCCAGTGTTTTATTACCGTGACTACATGAGACGACGATTACGACTACGACAGTAGATGCGGACAGCCCGGGCACTAAATGGCCTCGCCCCTAAAAAAGAACACGGGTTGCGAGAGTAGGAGCACAGTGCTAACAACTACGCTAACCCGGCTCTCTGCCAGAATGCGACAAGAACAAGTATAATCCTCTTACGTGCCCTGCGACAGGTGAACGTGACAATGCGTGAGTGGAACAGCTGTACGTGGAAGAGAGCTCTGGTTGTGGATAAGCTCCCGCGCGAATAGCAGCCAGTCCGCTGGTCGGAGTAATTTGCGTGAAAAGTCGAAGGAACGAAAGCAAAGAAAGAGGTTCCAACACGATGTAGCTGTAACTTTGATAAGCGCTGCACTTTTGCCAACTAAGCGCACAAGTATACCTGAGTTCCCGAGCAATTATCACTCATGAAGCTCGACAACCGGTATAATTAGGCGAAATTGGAATTTAATTAATATAATTCTTGCGAGCCGCGCAATGGGGCCTATTCCCACTGCGAAGTTTAGGCAGTCTTCAAGGACAAGCTCGGCGATTGCGACACACGTGTAGGTAAAACATTAAATGCCCTTTGGTGGCTTTTGAAGAACTGTTCTGGTTCCCCGAATGGAATTTCAGCGTGTTAAATATTGAAGGAAAGCGGACAAGACCACATGACGTAGACATCTGGTTTATTAGGAAAGGGCAGAGTTCCTTTAAGAAGTTTGAACAGAATCGATTCGGGCTCGGTAAAACAACTATATATACTCCAGAAACGCCATCTCCTTTCTTTAACGAAACCCTAGCAACCGGCGCTTCATAAAGGAAGCATCCTTGCGAAATCAGGCTGCCACGCCGCTTTTAGACGTGTGACGCAACAATCAGTCCGCAAAACAAAAAATAAACAAAAGCTTACACTGAACAACAGTGGTGAGTAGAATTTGCGAAAGGTTTATACCGAACGTTTCTGCTTTGCTCTCCTTTCCACGCGCCCCGAAAATGGAGCAATTCCTTGCTCTTGGGCAACGCGGCGAGGTTTCGCAAAGTGGTGCACCGTGGTAAGAATATCAGGGTTGTCGCAATCTCGGGCTCCAAATTAGGAAACATAGTCTGTGGTGCGTGGGAGAACGTATGGTTCAAATACAGTAAGCGACCTACGTGCACACGTGTTTACTGATGTTAAAATGTTAAAAAGTGCCGCGTAAAATTGCTCAACCAGTAAACGGGTGGTTAGTTCGCTCAATCGATGTTTCGTTCGCCGTGATATTTTAGGAGTTCGGTGTATAGAGAACTAATCTCCATCAGTGTACGGGTTGCGTAAGGTGAATTCTGTCTGGTTTCCCGCCCTGGCATGATCAAATCCCGTTACCAGTGTCCGTGATGCTGCCTCTGGCTTTCTCGCTGATCGCTAAGGTGCCGTCTAGCGGGAACGCTCGTCGGAGGCTGCGTCAGTATCGGCACGCGGTCGATGATTACACTCGCGTCACAATAGTAGGGTCCTGTCGGCATCGCATTTTAAAGCGTAGCATTCTTTGCCGAGTGCCCCTACAGCCGGGACCGTGTAACGCCGTGCATATCCACAAAAATGCAGATTTCGCGAGAGTTCCACTTCTAATCGCTATCATAGCGTAAATGATGATAAGGGGTCAGAAAGGCTTTAGAAAAACAAAAAAAATTTGGCTGGAAAAAACTCACACTCGAAAGAAGCGGCATAAGATTGCTACGCAATAGTAGATAGTTCTCTGAATTTCTGCAGACTTTTTTTTATGAGTAGTGTTCTCTGGGTGACACACACTGGGGGAAAACAGCTACAAAAGCAGAATTCACACCAATCTCCTTAAGTGTGGTTCACTTGTAAACAGGAATGCATTGCCGGGAGGTCATTTTACCCGGGGCAGTATCAACCATCTTATATCAAAAGACGAAGGTCCACAGACCTCATCGGTGTAAGATTGACCTTTTCGAGCTGACAAAGCTGACACAGATCGCTTGAAAGTCGGCTACACCTTTAAACACAAGCAAATATCATGGAAGACAATCTTCTTGGGGCAATATAGGCCATCTTATGTCAAAATATGAAGGATCTAGGACCTTATTAGTGTAAGTTCGGTCTTTGCAAGCTGGTTTTCCCACATAGGGTTTTCCGCGCGGACGCCTAGAAATTCTTCTCCCTAGACATAGACAGCTTCGCTGTACAACCCTGTGGTTCTTTGCTCGGGCTGACAGGAAGAAGGGACAAGATGACAAAAACAATCGTGATGTACAGCCGACGTTTCGGAGAGTCCTCTTGCCCATGACTTTGGAGTCATGTGTGTGAACCGGTGTGAACCGGCTCTCGGCGTGAACCGGCGGGGTCGTCTGCTCTCGGTTCCTCGCGGACTCTTCTCGTCACGGGACATATCAGGGCATATATGAACAGTTGCGATGCGGTTTGCCGGCTCCTCATCCGCAGCAGCAATGACAGCGCGGAGACAGTATTTCGCTAGCGGTGTTGGATCAGAGAGCAAACTATATAGAAGATATTGTTAAAACAAAGAAAAACAAACGAACCTGGGCTGGCCATGTAGTGAGATGAACCTACAGCCGGTGGACAGTTAGGATAACAGAGTGGATAGCAATAGATGGGTATAAAAGAAGGGGAAGGCCAGTTGTCCGTTGTAGGGACGAAATAAGGGAATTCAGGGGGTAAACTGTGGACTCAAGCAGCGCAGGACAGGAGTGGTTGGAGGTCAATGGGACCGGCCACCGTCCTGCAGTGGACCTGAGTAGGCCTAAGAGGACGACGACGACGACGACGACAATGATGGTGATGATGATGTTAAAATGGCCATGACGACAAAATACAACTTTGCTCAGTTGGAAAGAACTAGCCTCACTCAATTCATTTCCAGCGACGAATTGTTTTTAAAGCAAAAACAAAAACGCAAGGAATGTTTAAAAACTATCAAATTTCGAGTTACCGCGACGGAGAATGGGTCGGAGAGGCGTGATAAAATTAAAAGAAAGATAGTTTACCAGTGTGTGAACTGCACGTTAGCATTAGTTTAAGTGATGCGATCAAACTGAAGTAGAGGCCCCACTACAATGGCCCTATCATGTTTCTTGGCGGTGGCTTAAGGGGGTGGCAGCCAGTCGCACAAAGGAGATTTTCTGACGTCATAGAGACGTCATCGGAAAGCGACTGGGAAGTCGCTACTGCCTGATCTGTTTCCCTAAATGTTTCATTTATTTATTTGAAGTTTGTAATAAATATAATACCAATATTATCCGGAGAGGGCAGTTCTTTTAAAGAAATCAAACTTGCATTTCTTTCTCACGGCCCCTTTAAATGACATCGTCCGAAGTGGACGCGTCATAAAGAATTTCTTGAACTCCTTGATGCACAAGAGCAAGCTAAGATAAACAGTTAGAGCTGCAAAAATTTATCTGCTAATTTTTTTCTTCTACGGACGCCCCGTTGCTAAATGGTTCCCGGAAGATCTCAAATACATATGGCCTGGCTGAAGAAGCTGAACTTATGGGTGTCCTGGGTGCTGTCCATTCCATCCGCGACCATTGTGACTCACTCTAATACCGGAAATTTCGCATCATTACGGATTCTCACGTCGCCCTTAAAGAATTGAGCAGAAAATTTTCACCTGATTATACGGCCACAAATACACAATCCGAGACCTTCAAACGGAAGGCATCGCCATCCGCATCTTCTGGTCCTCCGGACAGACGCCTGGGGCACATGGGAACTACGCGGCTCACACCGCCGCTCGGGAGAGACGACACACCTCCAGTGGTTTCCAGTGCCCCATTGCAAGACCTACCACGACCAGACTGGCACTTTCCCTTGGGAAATTCAAGGCAGAGAGTCGCAAGAGGCTTCAAGATACCACCCCGGTGGGTGTACTGGGCCCGCTCAAGACGCCCACACGCTCGGGGGAGGTGGTAGCTAATAAGATTTATGCTAACACGGCCCTAACCCCTCCTGTACTACATAAATGGACCCGCGGAGCCAGCTCGCACATCCAACGCTGCCCATATTGTGACGAGAAGTGCATCCCTAACCAATATCATTTGATTTGGCACTGTGCACACTTCAAGACCGGTCGCGAGCCACTATTGAACCTCGTTTCTCCACCCGCAGATGAAGAAGCGCATTTGCAACGCGTTCGAGAGGACCCCTCAGTGCTTGAGAACGTTATTGAATACGCACTGACCAGCGGTCTCTACAAGTCAACTCCTGTCATAAACGTAGCACCTCCTATCTCTTCACGAAATTTGTGAACTATATGTTCACGGAATTCAAAATGCTATCCACCATTTCAAGTGATTGAACCCTGAACAGTGTTCTTTTTTAGATTATTCCCTCCCTTCCATCGTGTTCCTCTCCTTCCCCAAAAGGGTATTCATGCCCCTTCTAATAATAAAGGTATTTCTCCTCTCGTTTCTTAAATCACCATATATGACGGTTCTGCCCGAAGTACACTTCGTGACAGCTGTAACGGCAGTGTGTTGGATAGTAGCAGTCGTATTGACTTACAGAGAATATTGTTGTAGTTAACGCAGTATTTTGTTTTTAATTGACGATTAGCTTCTGTTGTAACCAACTCCCCCTGCTGCTTCGTAGTTTCGTTTGAAGAAAAAATAGATAAAGAAACTAGCATTTTCCCGTTGAGGTGACGTCATTTCAAAAAAACCAAAATTGGAAAAGAACTTGCACTATCGGGCTGTAAGGAAATGTACACCTGTTGGGATCTTTCACGCTGGTTGGGAGTTTGCATTGACAGCTTTTGGAGCAGCCTCTATTCGCCACGAGGGGCAGGGCCTTTCAAAAAATAAACTAACAGTAAACGTACATTTTTTAAGTTCACGCATTACGAATACTCCTTAAAACGTTCAGGCGGATATTGTATTATGTTCTTATTTTTTTGTTTGGGGCATTCCTTTTACAAGGTGGTTTGGTACGTGTCCATTGAATTTTCGTGTTGCTTTTGCAGTGTTTTTGGCATCGGTTATACTTTATGACAAAGTAGCTATGCAGTTGCAAGGTTGGATTAATACCGATTTTTTTTAGGCGCAGAAACTACGTACCAAAAATACCGGTTGCAGGGCGGGAAAAAGCAAGCACGTAAAGCAACACCCGAGCTTGAAGGAAAATAAACACAGGAAACACAGAACCCCAATTCATATACGTTGGCGCAGCTTTGACGCGTAAAACACCATTTGAATATCTTGGTTCAATAAGGAAACAAGGTGCCGAAATTGTACGTTAAGATGGTTTCTAAAATACAGGTGCTTTCGATGCTACCCAGGCCTCATGCAAATGCAACCATTTTATTTCTGGCTTTCAACCTTCCCCGCCAAATTTAACTGCGGCGTAAAACCGTGGCGCGTGCCTTGCTTTTCAACTCCACTTGTTACCTTGAGAGAGGAAGATGAGTGTACGTAATACTTGCATCCCCACCAATACGTGCCAGGCTGATAACTTTACTTTATCGCTTGCTAAACTAAAATTGGAAGATAAATGTCAAGAAATGAAAGAGGACAGAAATCAGAACCAAGAAAAGAAAAACACAGTAAAACAAAATAAAACGTAGCGAGAGGAGCGTGATTCATAGTCTTTTAGGCATGATTCCAACTGTGGTCGACGAAAGGCTAGAAGCAGTTCGCCAAAAAGAAATGGGAACGTTTGTTTCGCAATACTAGCATAGTTGTATTCGCATGTACGGGCGCGATAAAAAGAGGGTGACATAACCTTGAACGAACGACGTGCTTTCGCGTAAATTTTGTTCAAGGTTGTCTTATACGAGAGGTGAAGCGGCGGCAAGCCGTTCTATTAGACGGCCATACAGTTGAATTAAATACCCGTATATTCCGGCATTTAATAGGCTGGGGGCAGGCGCGTGTTAACCAACGAATCAGGCACGTCTTGATTTGAACGCCCCTCCCGTCGCAGATGCCGTCGAAAAACTGACCGTAGACGGCGGATTGACGGTAGCTTTGATGAGCCATTCACTTTATTGTTGCTTGACCACAGTTTGAACTACGTCATAACGTGAGTAAGCTTAACTGGGACAAACAAATTCGCTAGTGATATTTTCCCTTAATGTGAATCATATTCTGCCGCCTGAAACAAGAGCCGGTACCCTATCGACATCCGGTACACATCTTGAGTAAACGTCACGATGTCGCAAAAAGAAAGACACTTATACGAAACACGTCCACCCCTTTGCACATATTACTGAACACCTCTCTACTTTCTTTGCCTAATGGGAAACTGTGTACACGTTGCAAGCCATGCCAACCTACTCCTTCGCATTGCGACCGCAATAACGGCAGCAATATGACCTTGGATTGCAACCGATGGCGTTCTGTCGCCCCCAATGGCGTTCTGTGAGAAAACTAAGCATTTCCCCATAGACCGCTTGGTCGACCTAAAAACTCTTATGACATCTCTGGACACGCGGTGCGTACGGCAAACCGGGCTTCAATTGCGTCAAAACGGTTTCTTGAAAATCGCGAAAAAGGAACGGTTCTAGGTGAGACAATACACGCATCGATCATTAGGAAAGAGTACAATAGTATACATTCATCTCATAAACCACGGACCGGCATACATTTAGATCGTTCGTCACGAACGATCTAAACGCATCTGAGATGCGTTTACTTAGTGCGGGAAAAATCGTCGCATGGGTTCGTTTTTCGTTTGCGATTTGGTTCTTTGAAGGTTTGACGGTCGATTGGACGCACTTTCAGCGAAGGTTGGACGCACTTTTAGCTGTCGCGCTTCCCTCAACTTTAGGAACGGATGATAAATTATTTGTGTAAGTGTCGCGTTTCACATTTGCAGCAAGTAATGTGTGTACCGAAGCACAGCTAGAAACTTAAAAACGAACACTGACACAAAGCCGAAACATTACACCCTGTACCTCGCTTGGGTTGTTTTTATAGGGCGATGACCCACGCCCTTAGGAAACATCCTAGCGGTGTAACCATGGGCATAATCATATTCCACGTCATTACTAGCTTCACTCTTTTTGTTAGCAGTGAGAGGGTGTGCTGACCAGCTAAAACCGAGAAGGACAATAACGTCTGACAGAGCCACAGCTTCCTGTTCTCTCACTAATGGTCAACCTGGCTCAACCAAACAAGCTTGACTGCACTAATAAACGAAACATTCCGTCTCGGAGTTTGTGCAGGCCGGCACGTCTGGTGCGATTCCAAAATTTAATTAAACTTGGGGATAGGCTCATCTACGCATCTAATTAAACCAACCTGAAAGGTGCCAAACCGCTCCTATTCACGAAAAGATTGTATTGAACTGGTTAAAAGAGCATTTTTTCAATCAAAACACCCTATTAATAAAAAATTCACTCATCTCCACGAAGTGAATCATCACGAGTGGGCGAAGCACAGGGGATCGTTCCTACCGAAAATCACCCGCGGAATTGCCCACTCACGCATGTAAATGAGTGACAACGCGTGTGTACAGTACATACAATTCCAATCCAATCGGATCCGATACAACACAATTGAATCCAATCCAATCCAATTCAATCCAAAGCTCGTCGCGCATGCGCAACACTGTGTACACGGACGCCAAGCCCCGGAAAAAGCGACGTCCTAAGGGGCTTCGGCTCTAAAAAAAGAATGCACTCCTGGGGCTCAAACCCACAATGTCAGCGTTAGAAGCCATGACGCTGCCCTCTATAAGCCATAGACGCCAAAATACCAGCTCAACTTAGCAGTTGATCAGGGAGGTTATGGCAGTGCTCCAAGCTAGTCAGTATAGTCGATGCTAGGTGCAACAGATTGATTGATTGTAGAGTTTGACGCGCCGACGCAACACATGCGATGAGGCGCGCCGTAGTGGAGGGCTCCGGATTGATTTTGACCACGTGGGGATCTTTAACGTGCAACGAAATCTCGTACACACGGGCGTTTTTGCTTTTCGCCTCTATCAGAAAAGCGGCTAGGTGCAACAGGAAGTGCACGGCGTGCACTGAGTTGGAAACGAAATGTCTCCGCTAATGAACGTTTATTCACCATCTTTCCTGAGGCGAAATTCCGTGCATGCATACAAAGACAAGCCAAGAAGTTAAAGTGCGGTGCCGAAAGCTAATTAAACGAGTTAATATGCCATTTCTGGCCTCTAAACCGTCCCAAAAATGATTAAAGCCGCCTTATTTACGAAAAAAAAAATGCGTAGAAGTGAGCCAAGTGCATTTCACGGTTAAAAAATCCCGGGTCTTGTAAATATTTTGTCGTAAAGTGGCTAGCTGCAAGTTGATATACGGGTCGCAAAAATGCCGAGAGATTGTAGGGGCATTACACATTCACAGAATGACGGACGCGTGCCCTAGCAAGCCGTCGTGATTGCTGTTTGTATAAACAGAATAGGTAATCAATAAACTTCAGCTGAGAGTCAGCGCTCGTCCTGTGTTCCTTTCCTTCGTGGGTTGTCATTTGTGCTGTGCCACACCATGAATATTTTATCGCTGCAGCGCTGGAACTCGTGCCAAGGCCGTCCGCGTTTAAACCCGCCCTTCTATTTTTAGGCGACTGAGGTAACACAGCGGGGTTCTTTTAGCAATGGACCCTTTCCACCTCAAGAACAGAGCTAATAGCGGCGAATACAAATATCACAATTGGTGGCTCTTTCGACCTGGATTGCCGGTGAAACTACTGTACAATGTTAAGAACGTCCCAAGGAATCGGTGATTCTTACAGACGCAATCAACGTCCTACGCCGTCTTAATGACCAGATGAAACCTCCGAGGTCATCTTGAATATGCGGCAACGAGGCAGCACGCTGTGGACCTGCGGACGTCTTGTGACCTTTTTCTGGATACCGGCTCACGCGGGAATCTCAGGCAATGGCAAGGCCCACGCACTTGCGCAACAATCCTCAAGGGATACATGAACTGGGAAAAGCTGCATCACCCGGGCTCACCCCTTCTCTTCTGAGCATGGACATTCTCCTCAGCTTCCTTCGGTCATAGTGCCATCATCTGCATCTCAGGATGAGCACACGGATGAGAACTGTGAAAACATAGCGGAGGAACCCTTACCTACTTCGTGCTCGGAATTCTACACCCTCCGCAAGGCGTAAAGGAAGTTACAACTACGAGCGGCTCTAGGAGTTAAGCGTCGAGATATTCCTCAGCATTGGCCCAGCAAATAGCACACTATCGTTCACAGGATTAGAAGTGGATCGGAAAGAACACCACACTTCCGCGCTACAAGATACGGCAGTCTAGATGATCCCGAGTGTTCACGGTGCTCAGTTAATAACGACATTGCACACATCCTGTGGGACTGCCCTCGCTTTGCCGACTGCCGACAACAAACCTTCAAAGACGTAGGATTGGCAAGCCCACCTAGCCTTAATTATTGGCTTTATCCAAGTCATTCTAATCAGAGCGAAGAACGGCGCCTGTTCACTGCTCTACAAAACTTCCTTGAGAACTCTGGCCTTCACCATTTCCTTTATTTCATACCACATTCGATGTATCATACTTTTTTCCCCAACTCCCATTACTTAATCGCTCTCCCCTAGACACCAAAGTTCGCTAAAGCGTAACATGCCGTCTTTGTATCCCTTGTACATAAAACAAATGCGTGTTACCACCACCACCTAATCCCTGGCCGCACTTGCGGTGATGGCCAAGAGGCTTTCTTTACAGTCGCATCGTGCTGCGGTTCTTTAACTTTATGCGCAAAGGTCATTCTTTAAATGCGCAGTTGACGTATTTGAGCGCGTTTCCCAGTGTCAATGATTGCTCGTCCAATGACTTAGCGCTTTGGCAGTGGCCACCGTATGTTAGTCAGAATCTGCTTGAAGTTTATACCTGCGTGGCCACGAAATACGTTGAAGTAGCAACTCCGATTAGAGAGAGCCGCCAAAAGCAATGGTGGCGCCCGCTAGCGCATGCGCCGATAAACATCGTGGAAAAGGTCCATCGCTGAAAGCAATAGCCGGAGTGTTCGAAGGAACCATGAGATGGGGCTGCGTGCATACAGGTAGTGGCGGACTTGTACGCACAAGAGAACGGAATTCCGCTTCCACGAGAAGGAGGAGAAACCAGAGAAGAAGAAGCAAATGAAGACGAAGAAGACGACGAAGGAGAAGAACATGCAGCCCGATGAACAAGGCGTCCACGCTTCTGAAGCGCCCGCAATGCCCACTCCCTGCAGTGTACAGGAGAAGCGCCCCAGCGAAGTGCTCTGCGACGACTACCCGCAGCTCGTCGACCTGCTGATGGCCGCTTCTCCACCGACGTCGACTAGGCTGCGGCTGAGCGACCTTAGGCGAGTCTTGGGCTGCCGGCCGACCGGAGACCTGCTCAGGGCCTACGTCGAGAGTTCGGAAGCGGAGGGCAACGACTCGCTCGCCCTACGCGAGTGCAGGGCCGCGTTCCGGGCCAGCGAGTACCTGGACGCGAGGCCCTGGCTGCTCCACATCCTGCGCTTCTCGACCATCCTGGTGATGGCCAGGCGACACCGACAGGCCGCCATAGTCAAGCGGGTGGCGAGTCTCACGTCTGGCGGGCAGGGGGAGGGCCGCGATGTCACCCGTCCGGAAACGATGACGTGTTGCTCCTCGGCGGGCATAGTCGTCGCTCCCGCTCCCTTCTTCATCTTGACTGTCTCGCTGATTCAGGTGAGTCGCCTTACAAGCTTCGAGAAGCAGAAAAAAATTGCCTAGAAATGTCTAATCTCAAGCCGGTAGCCTGAATCTCATTAGCTCGACTAATTGAGAGATCCAGGCAGGAATTTTTTTGACTGCAGAATAAATAATGGTGGAACCTCGTCATCGTAATCAAGAATAAGCCAAGTTTAACTGGTCGTTCCGAAAAATCAACATGCCTCTCTCAATTCTTCTGCAACGTTGTCAGATGCGATAGAATTCAACGGAAGGTCTGACACTTACATACGCTGTCGATATTTAAGCCACAGGAAAAGCTTGAAAATTCCGGTATTTACGCGTATAACAAGGGGCCTAAAAAACTTTTTTGTTTTTTTTTGTTTTCGAACGTGCCGCTTAGTGCAGCCGACTCACGCACACACACACGCAAACACACGCACGTACGCACACACGCACACAGAGCTCTTATGTAGGTATTTATTGAAAGGTTCCAGGGCCATTCTTTAACGCATGCTCATATTGTTTCCAGAACGATGTTTTTCTAACAAGGAACGTATGCGTAATTGTGAAGCCAACTTTACACAAAAGTGTGAAATGAATTAAAGAAATCGCGAATTTCTGTATAATCCCGCACCCCCTCGTGGTTAAAAAACAACCAAATAAAAATATAAAACCGCAAATAACAAAATCACAAGAAAATAAAATATTGTAACTGAATGAACAACATGGCCAGGGTCTTCTAATGCAGTACCCTCATGGGATGAAACAAAAATAACGAGGAAACGTGTATATAAAAAGTTAAAAGCCTAAAACAAACCAACGAATCATAAAAGTATACTTATTTCCAACAAAGTGCCTGCATGGCTTTCTTTAACAACGTGCATAATAAGATTATTTGCAAACGGTTGTACGTAGACCAACACAGAAGTCACAACGTGTAATCTTGCTGCTAGGAACATCATTAACGACGTCTGCCGGCGTCAACTTATAAGAGCCATTGCAATGACGTCTGTTGGCGTCCCTACAAGAGCCCAAAAGAGCAGTGCATTTTTAGGCAGCTCTGATTCGCGACACGTATACGCGACATTCGCCAACTTTTGCTAACTACCATTTTTACACAAATTACACAGCAAAGAGGCAGTCCCCTTACTCTGTATCTTTTTTAGCGTTACAATGTGAACCTTTTATTACAGCCGAGCTACTACAGGCTAGGTTCTGATCATGACTGCTTGCGTCGATAGGGTGTTCAGAAAAAAAGTCGCGTCCAAAATTTGAATCCTGTGGCAAAGCCACCTTTCTCACGAATGCTCTGTAGCTCTCAATCTGTGTGTATCCTGTAAAAAGTCATACTGAAATTGGCTGCTAAGACGACTTAATTATTACGGCGAGTTTAGTTTACTTGTGAAGAGGGCTTAGTTCAAAGTGAAGTTACGAACGTTACAGAATTCCCGCCTGCTGTGAAGACATGGCCGTCTATGGAGGGAATGCGGCCACAGAAAAAAACGGCTGTGATTGTTACTATAGAAACTATCCCAAACAAATTATATGACAATTGGCTGCTAAGATGACTCCAACATCACGCCATTTACATTTCTTATTTATGTAGTGCACAGTGATGTTGTAGATACTATTGTTACGTTCCCGTCTGCTTTGAATACACGGGCTTCTGCGGGAGGGAAAAGGACAGAATAACAGTGTAATCTGTCCACCAGAATAAAAGTCTAATCTGTCCAAGTTTCATTCAGATAATTAACTAAAGTGTACTCAATCACAAATTAGAAGCAAACGTGTTTTGTCTCGGGCACTTCTTGGACTGCGCCCAGCTCCGCTGGGCATCCTTCATAGAGCGGAAGGGCGCTTAATTTTTTCTTGAAAGGTTAGCAAACATAGCAGCATGTACGTAAAACACGTGGCATTGCAGTTCGAAATTTCACGTTGCTTGCAAGGGCGCGAAACTTTCTCTGTCCCCCCTGTTCCGTCTCCTTCCACGACGCGCTGGAAGCACCGATAGACATCCTGCTAATTCCTAACCATCGCGTTGCGTAGAATAGACTCTTTCTTAATTGTAAAGATGCCCACAACTTGTTTTGTTTGGTCCGGTACAGTACTTGTCCTGAACAAAGGAGGCGAAGAAATTGCTAGCGGATCGATAGTTCGCTAAGGGAAGCCTACATGTACTGATAGGGCAGTAAAGTTCATTATAATATCCCTGTCGAAAAAAGCAAAACAAAATCGAGGGCCATTTGGACCGGACGAAATCACAACTGGTTCAGTTGAAATGCAAATGGTTCCATTTCGTCCAACAATGTGCTTGGCAAGTACAACTGGGCCTCCAATTGTTTTTCTTTTTGGCTGGGACAATACACTGCAGAAGTCCAAAATTTTCGCAATGCTCTTACGTGCGTGCTGCGTGCGCAATGATTGAAGTCGACGTTGATTTTCTTTCGTTTTGATTCTGCGTACAGGGTTAGAAGGCGGAAAGGCAGAGATCTTTCCTCTGAGAGCAGTCGGGAGGGAATGCTGCTTGCTGGACAACAAGCAGCTACTGTTGCTTATGTACGCAGTACAAGGAAAAAAGAACTAGGGGCCACGTACGTTGGCTCGAAACTGCAACAGGGGAAAGAATTGAGTGAAGTATAAATCGCCCGCGATTGTCCACGGCGCTTCAAAGTATCAAGTGAAATGAATTTCGTTTTTATATAAAAACATTTTGAAGTGGTCTTTGTCTTAGGCTGAGATACATGAAATAAGGTTTGGGTTTATAAATTGAAGGACACTTAATTCCTTCCAACTGCGGGAATGCAACGACAAGCACGTATCCTTCGACCGTAAGTAAGTGATCGTCAAATGGGGGTCCCCAGACCCCAAGGGATCCGTGAGAGCCCTTCCAAATGTCCTCTACTCCCTCCGTGTCACGTCCATCTTTCTTTTTTTCCGAACCTCGCGCCAACTCAGAAGAGTGGCTTTGTCGCATGGTGTAGGCTCAATTTCTACGCGGCGCATGAAGTTTAAAGTCGGCTTTTTTGCACAACACTCCAATCTTACGAGAAGGCTACACGCAGAAAATGCGGGCGTTAAAATCTCTATGAGCTGGTTCAGCTGCAAGTGTATTATATTGCTTGACAATATGCAACGTATCAGCCCACCTTGTCGTGAGATTCCTTCGCACTTCTTCATGCCTAGAAGGGGTCACTGGCATGCTCACTTTTGAGAACTGCTGCTGCAAGGAAACAACTACTGAAAGTTAGGACGCTCGTATCGTCCAATGCAGGTGGCCACGTTCGCATACCACTGCGTGGTGCCATCTTGCGGCGAAGCATCCGCGAACCGCGACAAAGGCCAGCCCTGCCGGATTCCCTGCAACAGCTCCCTCATCTTCGACCCTCATCGACGTCACGAGGTCTGGCGGTACCTTTCATACGCCCTCGTACACGACGGCTTCCTGCACCTAGGTGGAAACGTGTTCTTCCAGGTAGCCCTGGGCTTCCCGCTGGAAGTGGTTCACTCCTGGAGGCCCATAATGCTCATCTACGTCAGCGGGCTACTCTGCGGTCCGCTCGCCCAGTCTGTGTTCAGTCCCAGCGCCTACATAGCGGGCTGTTCGAGCGGAGTTTACTCGCTGCAGACGGCCCACTTGGCGCACATCGTGGCCAACTTCAGAGACATGGAACTGGTTGGAGTCAGGGTGGCCACGCTGCTGGTCCTGTACGGAAACGACCTGTACTGGGTGGTGGAAGGTCCGCTGCAATGGCAGGGTCAAGAGCTGAGCTACGCCGGTCACTACGCGGGGGCCTTGGCGGGCCTCGTCGTGGGGTACCCGGCACTCAGAACCGCGGGAGCTCGACACTGTTGCTACTGGCGTCCTGCTCAAGAGGCGTGATCGGGGGTGTTTGGGCGGCCGGACATTCTTGGTGGCCAGTGTTTTACAAATTTTATTGAAAACTTCTACCCATACCAAGAACCATTGGTCATTGAAATGCTTTTGTTAATAACGATTTATTATAGACTTCGATTACGTAGTCTGATTTATTTCGTAGACGGTGGCAGGAAAAGCGCATAATGATTGTCCTCGTACGAACAGTAGAGGTAACTACGCAGTTGTGAACACCTAAAATATTTTGCATCTTAAAGGGGAGTGTATTTGTGGCTGGTATCCGTCGTTGGGGATATTTTGAAATTTCATGGGTATACAGCCTGCAGTGTGTTTGAAAAAAAAACCTTATGCAGGTCAATTCCAACCCAATACTGGGCGATTGTTACTTAGACATGGTCTGTTGGTTCTTGAACGCTATTGACGCCGAGAATTTGCGCCAGAGCAATCGTTACGAGCTGAGTAAAATTTTCATCAGCAGTTAAGTTTTTTGTTCTGTCCGTTTTGAATCGCGGGCTGTATATCCTATGAAGGGAGTAATAGAAAACAAAGCCTCCAGCATTACACCTTTCGTTGTTCGTAAAATAGACTGAGTGATGAACAGCGGTCTTCTGTGATGTCCAGCAAACAGGGGGAGAAAATTTTTAATTTTGCCGGGCCAAATTTTCTTGTTTCGATAAGTTCCAAAGATAGTGTCAGGCTGCGCTATTCTATGCTACAAATTCAAATGACGAGCCATGTTTCTTTTATGAGAAAAAAAATTGAGGGGGAACTGAAACGGCTCGGAAGCGTTGATGTGATGATCAATTGATCAACGTGATCTCCAAAAGAAGATAAGCCACCTAGCATAAACAGCACCTTAGTAAAACTCCTTTGTAATCAGCTGCGACATCTCCGTATAAAAATCCACACAGAAAAATAAATCGGTTGTTTCCAGGAGTGGCGGCTCCAGGGAAACAGACAAGGCGTCGCTCATGTTTTCCTCAACCCTTCCCTGGTAATTTGCATATGTCGACATATCGAACACGCCGAGGCGCGCCTGGTACGGGCCAACGCTTCAGCCACATCGCCATTGTAAATTTCTGCGTAGGCCTTCGAAGCGGCCTCTTCTGCAGTGTCTCCAGCTTAAGTTGAGCTCCGTGTTCATTTCTCTCGCTATTCTCGATTTTCATACGAACATCGTCCCAAAAAAGTGTCCCTGATTGTTTCAAGAACATGGGTAACAGCGTGGCTGCCGGGCGCAAGCAGAAAATATGGCACGAGGAGATACCTTTTTGGACCAAGATTTACGAACAGTTGCAGCGGGGGGACAAGGTCTACGTGGTCGGGCTGATCGCATTTCTCACTCCAATGTCGAAATGCCCTCCTAGAATCCTTGACGAACTCCATGAGCTCGTCAGCGAGAATGAACACTCCGCTATAACTCTCAACGAGTTCCTGTTGATAGCCACGTCGGGCCGGCCAGCCAGCGTCTCGCAGAGACGCTTTTACAGAGGGATCACCGTGGCCGCCAACGTGTACACCGGCACCATCCAGCGAGCCAGGATGGTTCGCATGGCCATGGTCGACTACCCGGCGTTCCTGATACCGCTGCTGTTCTTCGGCGCTGTCTCCCTGACTCAGATAGTCACGTTCCTACACCACATGTTCTGGTGCTGCCCTGGAGGCTCCGACAAAATCGAAGATTACTTCCGCTTCGACAACAAGTTCATCCTCTCCGCCGAGCGCAAGCGCGAGACGTGGCGCACCGTCTCGCTCGTGCTGTTCCACGCCAACGGGCTCTCCCTTGTCGTCAACGTGGCCGTACAACTCCTGGTCTGCCTCCCGCTGGGTTCAATCCACAGCCCCTGGAAAGTTCCCGTTCTGTACATGGCCGGAGCGTTCACTTCGTCGCAGGTTGCCTACATCTGCGGTTCGCTCTTCATGGTTGGAGCATCGGGGGCCGTCTACGCCGTCCTGTGGGGTCATGTGGCTGACGTCGTCGTCAACCACTCCCAGTTCCCTTCAGCTGTGGGCCGCGTCCTCCTCGTGCTGCTGTTCACCGCGGCCGACGTGGCCGAGGTGCACTACCTCAACCCGGTACCAAGCCTGGGGACCCTGCCGCACGCTACCGGTGTCCTGGTCGGCCTCACGATGGGCGTTGCTGTTCTGCACAAGTCGAAGGGCAGAACCTGGGAGAAAATTATAATCCGAGGAGTCGGGCTCTTTTACGTGCTTTTGATTGCATATTCCATTGCACTAATCACGTTTGGCTCGACGATGTGAGCGAGAGAAATAATAGAAGCAGGGGATAGAAAAAGCACCCGCATGCACGCGAACTTCGCCATCGTTAAGATCCCGTTACATTTGCGTTAGAGTAGCTGCAGTTTTGCACGTTTTGGTTTTAAGAACTTTCAGATTCATCCTATAAGCATTAGAAGCTGTCACGTCGCGTTCCGAAGGAGTGTGAAAGAATTAACGTGCTTCAAAAGTTAAACGCACCACAGCTTTTGTCGGACCCATTGTCTGAGCGTTTTCAGGTGGATTACGTGATGTGTATAAATTCCGCACTTATGAGGGACTGGGCTTTTTTCAACACTCTGAAGCCGTGCTGGGTGAGGAAACCGACACCACAAGTGCACAATTTGCCCACACGTAGCTTAGTGCGAGTACTTGTGTTACAAAATAAAAGAGGAAAACGGTAACAATAAATGCCACATTATTTTGAATATTTTCAAGAATTCTCTTATATTCTTAACAGCTGTCGGTCTAAAAATGAGTATATTAATACAGATAAACACGAATATGTAAGCCTGTAGCTGCAGACATCACTGTTTAGTCTCATTCAAGATATTAGTAGTTCTTTCAGAACCTAAATAATCTAGGAAGCATCTGTTGTTTTCTAAGCGTTAGATCACTATAACATTTAACAATAAAGAAACGCTTATTCTACTTGCGTGACGCTAGTATAACCTCGTAGATATTAATTAAACTGAATTACGTATCCCTCAAAAGCCACCAGAACACAGCAAATGCTTAAGTCGTCCCCTTCTGAAGCAGTTTTTATGAAACATCTTTTTCCCCGAAACATCCTGTAGTTTTCTTAAAAACGGAAGCGTGGAATTGACTTTTGTCGCCACAAAATATTTCTGGACCATAACAAGCTCATCCCCCCCCCCTCCCACACACACACTCATTGCAAGACGACGTGAATATAATGGTAGAGCAATATAAGGAGCGACAAAGTGTCCCTTCATCGCTAGACATAACGGGACCGCTGAGTTGGGAGACCGCGCTGCTCAGTACGGACCCCCAGATCCATAAAAAAGGGATCCAGCTGGCTGAGGGTGCCGCTGGGGCCCACGGGTTCCTGGCCACCACCTGAGGAAGAGGAGAAGCTACATCCTCCTTTCGAAGTGGATTCGAATTGAAGTTATTCTCTCTCTCTGTGGGTAAACCCTATGGGTTCGTTGCGTTTCCTATTATTGAATCATGTGAACAAGATTAAATCATTGAATACATTTTTCTGTGTAGCTTCTAATACTGCAACTTAAAGTTGAAAAATGATAAAAAAACAGTTGTACTCATTCATATTTTTCATTGCACAACCATACTGAAACGTTCCGTATATACGGAATTATGGGAATACGGAGTTCATACGGATTATGCCGCCCCTAAGCACACCAAAAGTACATGTTAGTATAAAAAACCGCGAATCACATTAGTGTGCGCAATAAAAACGTTTGGCCCAGGTTTCGTGTTTTTATCTTCAATAATAAGCAAAATGACGCTCCGTATGTTTTCCGTATAATCCGTATATACAGAATTCATACGGACAATGATTTGGCGGTTATAGTAAACTTACAGACATAAAATTGGGGTCAAATTTTTTAGATAAGTATGCGCTATTTCGTTCACATGTGTTTCTCAAAAATATTTCGTGTTTTGTTGCAGCTTTGTGCCATTCTAGGAAAGTACTGCGTATTCCCATATTTCCGTATATACGGAACTTTTCAGGAGGGATATATATATATATAATTCAGGCGAAATCAGGCTCATGCGTTAGTGCTATCTAAATAAAAGCTAGCGCAGTGTTCATGCTAAATAAACTTCGACACCTGTTCAATATTGGCCCCAAAAAGCGCGAATAGAATAGAAAATTCGTGCAGGGTTTCACCGTTGAATAATTTGAATGGATGCTTTTAGGGAACAGTTTTAATTCGATTAAAAAGTTATAACGTGGTTTCTTATCTTTTTTCTTCTAAAAAAGGATGCGTAGTCTACAGCTGTGATTAGCAGTGTTTTCAAATATAACAAGAAAGCGTTTTGCCTTGCTCACTGTTTTTCGTCACACAGGTTGAGGCTTGCCTGCAGACGAACGCGTGAGTATATATTTGTGCAACCCGTTCGTGTAGTGACAGCCTGCTTATTGGTTGGCGTCTCAGCAGCACCGGAGCTTTCAACGTATGCATTTTAACTTACTGAAAAAAAAAAAACATGAATAAAGCACTGTTTGTATTCACAGACGAGTTGTATTGCCTGCGTTACGTCTCGAGTACTTGCTGTTTCTTGGCTGCGTCAATGCGCCATAGTGTAGAGTCAAATCTGGGCACACGGTACTTTTGGGGTGAATGTGTATAGTAAAAAAGAAAAAAAACAGACTGCTAACAAATTAAAAAGAGAAAGAAGCCTTTATTGAATAAACGATCTGTCACGAAGTCGTCGCCTGGGTGGGAGAGGTCTCCCTTGTCCCGGAAGCTCTAGGATGCGCAGATACCCAGGTCCAGCAAACCAGGCAGAGCGGATATTCCAGGCGGAAGCTGGGCATTCAGTGCCCCCCCCCCCCCCCCCTAGAGAGGCTGTTGTCGGGACAGGTGGCACCCGCCACGTGCCGACTTCTGAAAGAACACCCGCCTGCCCATCGGGTTGACATTGTGTGGGCTCCCGCCCACTCTGCATTGACGGGGAAAAATTTTGCTCATCGACATGCTCGAGACCTCACTCACCCAGCCGCTGAAACCGGGGCTGTTTCCGCACCTCTCCTCACCTACCAAGAAATAACCCAATACTACCGAACCACGAGACAGACATTCCCCAGTCCTCACACATCTTTGACCAAAAGCCAAGAAATCACACTCAGACAAATTCTAGGAGGTACTTTTCCCCACCCCATCCGTATGCATTTACTCTTCCCTACACAGTACTCTGATAAGTGTAAATTTTGCCATGAACCAGGAACTCTGACACACATATTATTCTACTGCACAAAAAACTCGGAGGCGCGAACCCGTCCCCTTCCCCTGAGCAGTGGGAGATACTGCTCTCCAGCTGTCGACCTGAGGACCAGCTCTTGCTTGTGACCAGGGCTACGGCAGCCTGGACAGCAGATGGTCTCCTGGATTGAGGAACCACTCTCGCATTATTGCGTAATAAAGCTCTCTCTCTCTCTCTTTCTCTCCAGGCGGAATTGGAGAGGAGAGATAAAGTTGGTGTGGGGTCGAGCCCATGGGGGAGAGCAGCTCTAGCATATGGAAGAATATTGTATGGGGAATTGCTGTGGAGAATAGTGCCGTGATAGTAGGCGTTGGTCTGGAGTGGGATCACGGCGACTGAATCTGCTTTGCTTGGTTCGAGGGAGCGTGGGAGAGGAGGCACCGTTGCAAGTGGTAGTTATCAGGAACGTCGGTGTAGCGACGAGAGATGGAGGAATCTAGGCAAATAGGCCTTCAAGGTGAGCGCCTGCTGAGGATGCGCGGTGTGGATGAGAGCTAGAGAGCGATTTCAGTGAGTCTCTATTTTGACCCGTTTAGAAAAAGGACCAGTGCAATTAGGCTGTTTCTTGAACAACAAAATATTATAAACCGTATCAATTTTTGAAAGCACGTTTGGTATGGTTGTACTCTCGTTAAACGCCTATTTTTCGTATAACTATTAGGAGTTGTCATCACATTGTGTTATGCTTTTATGGATGTCATGTGCTTACGTAACTTCTGTATTCGTCTGTTTAAAAATTAAGAAAAAATGTGTGAACTGCCACGTTGTCAATTTACATGGGTCGGGGCGCATGTCAAACTGCTTTCACTGTTTTTTGCCCTGCCTGCTGCTTCCAAGCAAAATAAAGAGGTGATGATGATTTGATGTAAAATGTGGGGAGTCACTTAAGGCGCTGAATAAATTCGTTAAAATATGATTACGACTAGGCTGAGAAGATATATTTTGGTAGAATATTCAATGGTCACTTCTTAAACAAAAAAAAAAGTTTGCTTGTAGTCGCCACCAAACTGCTGTTTTTACTTACGCGTAAGCATAAAACCTTACGAAATAGCACAAACTAGGAGGTTTATGGTTACGCCAGTTAAAACATTCCTCCTTCTTTGTCTTTGTCGTTGGTTCACCAGTGGGTATAATTACCTCTGTAGCACTTTCTCAAATTATTTTTCACGATTACTTTCTTTCCTTAGAGGGTTACGCTGACCCAATAACTGTTTCTGGGTCTTGGAGTGTTGCCACAGGGTTCACAATAATGAGAAATGATCGGCTGTCTTCTCAGTAATCTATTCAGCACGTCTACTAGTATTCTCAGTTATATTTGTTTATCCGGCTGTTCTATAAATTCCCCAACGAGCTCAGTAAGAAAGCCGCCAGAGGGACCAGGTGCTATTAGGGTTGTATTACGTCGCGACGGAGTTGTGACGAAAGGAAACAGGGCGGAAATATACCCCGTGATCTCGAGTCCATGCCTGGCGCTTTTTAATGCGAAATCATTAAATGCTACTTCATGCGCAATAGCAGCGTCAAGCATCGGCGTGACCCGAACATGGTGCCGAAAATGGCCAACAGTGCGAACGGAATAAAAGTAAAAGACTAATAAAATTAGGTGAATTTGATTTGGGTTGGGAATTCCAACCCGGGTCCTATCGGATCGGCAGCATGACCGATGCTTGGCTCCACCAAACGAAAGGGTGACCCAGTGGGCGGTTGTGGCTTGTTCTTTGACGTGGGCACATGGGTTAGACACATACATTAAGATATACAGGGATATATTTTGCATGCTAATTACCGAATTAGCTAAGCACATTTACGATGATAGCGAATTTGTAGGGCTCTCAACACCGAACACGACAAGAGACAAAAAAACGACGCAAAGAAAAAAAAATGATCATGAGGGTGGTAATCAGTGGCCTCACCGCACCACTGGAGACCTGCAGGAGTAATGTTATCGTGGTAATTACAAAAGAAGCAAGCGATGTTGTCGCTAATAGCGTAAATGTAGTGCTAACAATGACGATTGACGGATACTCTCAGTCATAGTAATAAAGGCAATGAAACAGATAACGGAAATGGTAATGAGATGAGGCAATCGCACCACTGGACACGGGAACGTTTGTGTATGATAGGGCAGTCTCTACTGCGATGGACCCTCGAGCGTCTACCTAAGGGGTAGCTTTAAGAAAGGGTTTCCCGAGTAAATACGCATTCATAATAAGATGCAACGGAGCACAAAAATGACACACAGTGACCAAATAGGCAGGCGCTAGCTGCACCTAAGCTACCAGCACCCGCTTCAGGTCATCAGACGGCGAGGTAAAGATAGTCGCAACACGACGTAACCACCGCCGATCTACCATCTGACATAGAGGCATGGGTAGCTTGAAAGAAAATGTAGTGCTATCGCGTTCGCAAACGTAAGCAGTAGTAATTAGTGTCTATAATTTTTTTCGTTCCCGATTGTTATGTTAGTTTTATCGAAACCATTAGATGAGATAGTGAGAAGGGAGATGTTCTCCCTTGAAAAGAACCAGGGAAGCAAATTATTCTTTGATTCGGCGGCGGCCTTGAAAATTCCGCCGGTCGGCGCGCAGTCCCAATCGCGCGTGCTTAAACCGCTGCAAGTGTTCCGGAACTCGTATTTCACTCGCGCTGTTGTTCGCTATATTTATATTTCCGCTAGAGTCGTGCAGAAGGTATGTTGAGTCACATTTGGTCGCAGGTGGCGTTCGTTTCCGTTAATGCGAAAATGCCACCCCCCCCACCCTTCACTTTCTTTCCCCCTTCCCCTTCACTTCCCGAGAGCGAACAGTAATTTATGGCCGTGTAGCTATGCGCCACTCAAGGACGAACGCCAAGGTGTGTCGTAAACAGACGGGAGGAGGAAATATGCGCCATTTTCGGTATATCAGCGTCAGTTTATGCACTTTCTTCGCCGAATGACCTCCATCCATGCGACGCCGAAAGAAGAGAGCAGCTGCGCTGCCATCGTCGTCTCCTTTTTGTTGCCCCCTTGAAAAGATCGCTCGTTACAAGCGAAAACGACCGAGTTATTATTAGGCGGACTGCGCCTACTGGCCCACCACGTTTCCGAAGCGCAAGGCATGGTGGAAACGGAACTTTTGTAGAAACCCAATGACGCTTCAGGTCAAGTTACGAGAACGTCTGGGTGTTTTGAAATACGACGCTACGTGTGCACGCTTCGTAGGTAGCAATAATTATTTTCTGCGAAAACTGCTGTGCAAGCAGCCTGTAAGGTTTTTGAAGAGTGTAAAATATTGCCACACCGTGCTGTGGCGCACTGAAAACATGGAAATTTGGGGCGTGTCTTTTATCAGGCAGAAATGGAATTCTCCCAATGAATGCTAATAAACGCAAGCATGTATAAATTTAAATATCACGTTATGGCGCAATTAAATGAGTCCCATAGCGTAATATTTGATAGTAGTAAGGGTTATTGCCATGAGGCAGCGCCAGGCTTCACACGAAGTTGGTAATATGGCTATTTGGGGTTGAGTTTTGTAAGTTTGTTCACAATGCGTCGATGTTAATTGTTCGAAAAAAAAGGCGCGAAACGTTCACCAGCTTAACCTATGATATAGTTTATTGTCGGGGTATAAGGAGTATGCAGCCACATTACAGTGGCAATGGATTCTAAGAGCGGCCACCACGTTTTTGTGCTATGTTTGGACATTAGTTTTGCAGTTTAAGCCGTTCTTATCACGGTTGTTTTCGAGAAAACAACCAACGCGCGAGCAGCAGCAGCAGATTGTAAAACTGAACGCCCAAACTAAAACGCTTTGTTTGCGCACAGCTCCCTAGCTTTTTATGCTGTTTACTGTGAACTCGCCAACTAATACGATCAAGGATAATCGCCGTTACAACTGTTCGGTGATTAAAACGCGGTCAGGGTGCTGCGTCTCTGCGTTTCGGCGACGCCCTCAACAAAGCCAGGGAAGGCCGTTACAAACGGCAGAAGAGACGACGATTGGATGCGCAGTCAGCTCTTATCCAGCTCCACTCGATACTACAGCTTGAAGAGGTGTGGCAACGTCCTGGGCAAGAAATGTCGTCGTGCGTTGGAAAGAGTTTATTGCAGCCCGGGAGTTGAGTTTCTCTGGTGATCAGCTTGAAACCCACGGTTGCAGGGCTTCAGACTCAAGGTCGGTAGGTGCGGGCGATGATTGTCCGAGTGCCGACAGAGGCGGTTGTCGTGGAGCGAAGGGATCGTTACTTGATTGTTCACAGCAGAGAAACGACGGATTCGAGAATATGCGATAGAACTTGAAGGTTTATGCAGACTAAACGTAAAGTGGGCAAAACCTATTACCAAACTGTTCGGTATAGCCGAAGCCTCATAGTACCTAAGTACGCGATAATCGACCCAAAGGGTGATCTGCCTAGCCGAAGATATTCGATAGAATCCTCGGGACATAGCCCTCGAACGAATACAAGCACCTGACTCCCATACGTTGGTGTGTTGATTTTTTTAGTATTTAGAAAGCGCCACCTGTTGACATCACCTTTTCAATCACCGCCTAAAACGGTCTGACGGGTTAAATTTTAAAACATGCCTATGCACTAGGGTGGTCCTCCCGCAGCAGTCTAGTGGTGTAAAAAAACTCTCTCCACGATAGAAAAACAGCAAAATAAAAACTCCCGGGCCATCTACACGAACGTGGAACCTGGGGAGGGGCGAAGCCTGCACGCGTGTATAAGTGCATTCTTCGCGCCTTGGCATTTTTTCCAACGGAGATGAAACCATGGGGCTAGAGCTATAGAGCATTGCTATAAAAGTATAGTGTCTTTGAAGCACGAAGCGTTCTACCGCGAGGCGTAAACAAGTGTCTTACGAAGCGTACCAGCCCGAGGCGTGAACGAGTGTCCCGGTGATTTTAGTACCGTGACTACATGAGATGGCGGTTCATATTCAGTTCCATTCCACTCTGTGAAGGTGGATGACCAACAGGGCTGTTTATGGGCTCTTGGTTCGCCACAAACCCCCGCTCAAACCGCGCTGTCGCCCCGGAGAAGCATTCAGAAGGGTTTTAGCCACGCCGACATCTTGCGTTTAGTTTTCCGCCTCACGGTATTGGGTGTGCCGACGGAAATGAGAGGGGAGCGAAATTTATTCAGAAAAAGCTGGCCCGTCTTCGTGGGTGGTCTCCTGCCGCAGCGCTGGCGCCGATTGCCGGCTATTTTTTTCTATATGGGTAGGCTTCACTGAGCGACGCGCCAGGTGGAAAAGCCCGCTTACAAAAA
This sequence comes from Haemaphysalis longicornis, assembly GCF_048455015.1. Classification (NCBI taxonomy): domain Eukaryota; kingdom Metazoa; phylum Arthropoda; class Arachnida; order Ixodida; family Ixodidae; genus Haemaphysalis; species Haemaphysalis longicornis. Next base: position 67,296,332 of record NW_027526422.1, read on the forward strand.
ACACGCTTACACCGATATTCTCAACGTCGACTTCCCTTTTAAACGCAGATTCTTTGCTGGGTAGACCTTTTTAATGGGGCAATATGTGCCACCGTACAACAAGATATGTAGCGCCGGAGGCGAACAGGGGGCTGAAGAGAGAGAGAGAGAGAGTGAGGCGAAGTGAGAAGACGGAAGCGGCTTTTCGCGATCTAGGCAGACAAAAAAAGAAAAAGAAAACGCAGGAGTTAGCACATAGCATCTTAGCTGTAAAGCACCAGATAAACATAGAACGAAAAGAAGCAAAATAAGACGAGAACATAGCAAGTGCCTAGAAGACCCAAATGCAGATTGTTTTCCCGCACCCCTCATGCTCGACGTCGCCGCGCTGCGTAGGTGCTTGCCTGTCCATTGCCTGGATCAGTCTAAAGAACCCACGCAAAGAGGTTAATTAATGCTACCTTCCAGCACATACAGGCTGCCAGGGCGCCGGCTGTTGTGTGGGAGATGACTGTGTCGTACGGGAGCACAAATAATTTATAAGGAGATGCTCCCAAGGGGACGTCGTCGGTTAATTCCTCTCCCGCGACCGTGACGACATTTGTCGACCAAAAGGCGCTCGCGCCCAGCGGTTCCGCTTGCACACTTTTGCGAAGGCTGTGGTTTCACGAAACAAGCTCGCTCTCAGAAGGAGAAAATAAATACGATAAGCAAAAGCACTAGGTCTTATTCTTGTACGTTCTCAGTGGCAAGCAGCATTACCCGTTTGCGTCTTTACGAGACCACAGGTATTTATCAACGTAGACGCTCTTCTAAGGCATTAATTTTAATCGTATTTTAACAGCGAAGCTGGGTAGCAAATGGTAATTTTTCGTGTCCGCAGTTAGAAATACCAAGAAATTGCCGAGCGCTTGCGTGTGCGCGCCTTGCGGCGACTGCCCAGCGTCTTCGGCGCACGTTTACAAGCCAAGCATACCCACTTAGGGAGATTAGGTAAGATTGGCAAAAAAAAAAAAAAAATCTCCAGCGTTCGCCGTAATCGTGGCAACACTTGCTAGGAACGAGAAAGACACGTAATAGAGTATGCGCCCCTCCAAGGTGATGTCCAATGATTATTACCTCAATAAAATGGAGGAAGCTCACACTTAAAGCAACAATAAGGGAGTTAAGGTCGTTGCGGCAGCCAAGAAGAAGCAAATCAGCTGTAATCGTGTACAGTTAAACCTGGATGTAACGAACCTTTATGTACCGAATTCCTGCATTTAACGAAGTTTTTCAATTCCCCATTCGCACCCTCATTGAAGCCCGTGTGTTTGCGACTTCTATGTAACGAAGGCATCGCGACGGTTGACCTTGATGTAACTAATTTGCTACGCTGATGAGTCGTTGTTCTTCGCACTTTTTCTGAAAAATCGGCTGGAGAAATGCACTAATATAGCGAATTTCGCCCACACCGCAAACTACACTGCGTTTCGGCGTGTGAGTGCGGGGTCGTTTAGGTGCTAGGTCCACCTGCCTTCGTGTAGTCACGCGTCTCCACTGCTATCTGTGGTGTCGGCTCGTCGGTGACGAGTTCTGCCGGCAGAAAATGAAAAGTTTCCCTTTTCAAGACAAGCTCGCAATTTTAGAGGCCGTCTTCGCTGCTGAAAAAGCAGGACGTCACCGCCTGTTACAGTACTCCAGCTAACACCCGCTCGATAATTTTGAGTGCGGAAAAGAGCATCAATGTCGCGAAAATGCTCCCTTTCAGCATACATGTGGTTCTTAAAACGCGTTAAGGCACCGAAAAAAACTCACAAGGCAAAAGCGATACTTAAGTTACGTTTGTGAATACAGGGGTAAATGAACATGTTTCTTTGGAGTGCCGTGTAGGGACTAAGCCAGTGGGAAAGCAGCAGGCGTAAATCACGCAGTTTTTGACTGTGAAATAAATCCTTAAGGGTGATACCGGCTCTGATGTCTAGCCAATTGGGTTTGTTTCTGCTTCATTGACGCGAGCCTCAAACTCAAAACCTGCATGTAAGGAAAAATTGCGAATTTTGTTTACTTCGTTATATCCAGGTTTGACTGTACCTAACCTGTCGGGATGGTCGTGAAGGTTGCGTACAGCTTCGTTAAGTTCAACTCTTACGCGTTAGTGTGACCTTCCTTCATTTTTTTAATGATCATAAATGCTAGCCTTGTTACCTTGTTGCAGTAGCTGAAGTAGCCGTAGAACATCATCGGCCAAGTGAACGGGAAAAGTTTGCATGCAGCCGTACGGCTACAAATGGAAGCTTGGGCCAGGACGTTTTTCTTCAAATGCGAAACTTTTCTTTGTAGCCATGCGGCTGCATTTGAAGTGGATACCAAATTTTCCTTTGCGGAAACTTACTCCTCCGTGGGAATTTACCTTGAAATGGTGGAACAGCATCACAGGTTTTAGCACAGGTCTGGGCTTGCGACGATGAGTAATGAACCCGACAGCTACCTTACACTGTTTATGTGCCCTCGTTAGCTATAATTGTTTGCACTTGTAAATGAGTCGAAACTTACCATAATCTGCTGTAGTACATAATTGTCCGCCAACATTTATCGCTTGCTTGGGACCACGATGCAGCATTAGTATAGTAACATAACAAAGTTTGAACGTTTGAAGTGCTAAATATGAACAAGCAAGAGCCCTCAGATATGCTTCTTTTTACAATTTTCTGTTACGGGGTCCAAAACTGATCCTGTCAGCCCTGACATTAAAAGCATGAAAGATGAGACTCTTATTCTCAAGCGCTCTGCAATTAACCACTCTGCGAACTTCAAGCTCTCTGCGAACTTCGAGATGCAGTGACGAGGAGTTGGTTCACTGAGCAGGCACTGCATGAAAAAGGCGGCAGTGTTGCCCTACATGGGTCTTTGACCGTTTACGGTGTTGAAATCTGCTTTAAATAATGAAGGCCCTATCCTCGCACTCCAAGAACAATCTGTTAGTTGGGTTTAAAACAGTGATGGTCTTTCTGATGTATCTAGGGCTTGAACTCTGTGGGATAGTTCAATGTCCAAAAGGAACCAGTGTGTTGAATATGTGAAACGTGGATCGATGCCTGCTTTGGCCGTCGGGGCCAGCTATTTGTTGGCCTGAGGAAGAAGAGTTTATGAAGGCCCTTTTTTTGGAATTTATGTGCAACTCTGGTTGGAAGGTGCGTGTCATTCGTGATTGCTTTGAGGCCTTTACCGACCGGCCAAGTTCTCTTGTCGCACGTGCCGGCATCTGGTCGTAGCAAAAACACCACAGCGCCATATATGTTTTTATTGGAATCTCTGTAGAAACAAAAAGTTCATTACAGAGGACTGCAACGTCAGGGCAAATCCTACTGGGGGACGGAAAACTTCTGGTGCGGTTGATTTCAAGGGGGGTCTCGCGTGATTGGCTCCGCGCGCGAAGACATCATGAATAGGGACCGGAACTTTAAGCAACATGCCTTTTTTCTCCTTAAGTCCGTATCAAGCCTATTTGGCCTATAAGCATGAACTAAGGGAAATGAAACCCTTTAAGGAATACTTTATTGTGCCTCTAAGTGCATTTTTGGAGGTTCCTGGCTATATGGTCTTTTAGCGCCTAAAAATGCCTTTTTTGGGTTATATATTTCGTTTTGGGGTTTTCCGCGTCCATGTTCCGCTAAAACGTTCCCCGCTTCGGAAGCCCGGGACTCAGCGTTTGCCTCACGCTGTTTGGAAGGAAAAGCCCCATGTCTGGCCAAGCACGCCGAGACGCGGCAACCCGTGCTCGAGCCGCCACCACCACCTCCATGACGTAACTCCAAGCAACTAAACTAGGCCGCTAGAGGCCCGAACACATCAACACCGCAGCCAACGGCGCCCCGGGTGTCAGCATGAGCTTTTTGTTCTATGTTATTCTGCCGCGCTGTGTCCGGTTGTGAATGACTAAAACTTTTGCCGATGTGTCCTGTCTATTTCTAATGCCACAAAAATAAACAAAGAAGGTCATGAACGCGACACAACCGTGCATGAGCCGCTCAAGGTCTAAGATGCCGACCAAAACAAAACCACGTGAACATCTGACCACGAAAGTTTCAAGGTGATGCCGCGAACTCATACACGACCAGCAGCCGATCTCGGGGTCATCGCCAGCCGTCAAGTCGCAGCAGGTATAGCACGAACGAGGAATGGAGAGAAAGGTTATAAATCGAGCATCTCATCACTTCTTCGGTCTGCTCGCCATAACCGTAAGCTGCCGTGACGGGTAATTTTCAAGGTCGTTCGCAATCTAGCTCTAAGAGTTAGTTGAAAATAATCTGGCGTGCTCTGAAATGCTTTTAATCGATATAAAGACCGTAGCTTCTAAATGTTGTTATTCCCATCAGCTTTGCTGGGCATCGTATTCTGCAGGACAGGATTACTCAATTGTTTATCCGGTATCATTGCACTTTACTGCGCTATCCATAGGATTCATCGGTGTTATAGGATTGCATCCTTGGGATTCGGTTACCGATTGTGCCTCTTCCACCAGAGCCTGTTGTTACACCCTGGAACATGGCTAATGGTGCTAAACTTTTAACGTAATCACTTCTGGGTTATTCGTAGCTTGCAGCAGACAAGAGCGACGAAGCCCAGACTACTCTAGCCACGCTACACTTGAGCGTAACTCTGCGCATTCGTGTACGTATTTTATATTCTGAGATTCTGAGCAGAAATCATTTAGCAGCGGATAACTTGGTAACCACTTTAAATAAGAATGCTGAGCTATGTATAAGATACGGGAAAGGTCCGCCACCATACCCGAAAGTCCGGTTGGTGACAAACCGGTTCCGAATCTTAAATCTGCCTCGGACATATCACGTAAAGTGCCTAGATACTCTGCACTAAAAGAACTTCCGAAGGCTCTAAGCGGCAAACATTGATGTTGTCATGGTACATGGCGGACAATCCCCATGACGCGGTGGCCCACCATCAACTATAATGACGACGAGGAGGAAACTGTGCGCGGAAGAAAGTTGTACATCGCTTCATCGCTACATGGTTCGTGTGCCTGCTCTGCCACCACGTAACAATGTTAAGATGGAATTATATCATGGAGGGTTCCAAAGTACAAGCACACTCCAATTTCAGTGGATGTTGAGTGTGTTTTGTTTTTTGCACACAAATATTGACTGAAAGGAGGTATAACTTCCTATCATAAAACATTGTCACGGCTGGTTTGTCTGGATTTAAGCCTTTTTTTTAGTGCTGTACCACACAATTTTTATGTAAATTTGATCAAATGGCGACTCTTGTGTGGTGCATTTTCACGAAGAAAATAAAATTACTTTCCCATAGCCCAATATTTACCCGCTGTTTCCATTGCTAGTAAAGAATTTCTCCTAAAATTTGCAGCGTAAGTAAATAATTTGGGCCCATACATGCCTAAACTAGAATTTTTGACGCCTACACAGTGTGTCCCAGCTATCATGCACCAAGATTAAAAAAAAAACAATGGCGTTACTTGAAGAAGACCTAGTGCATAATGTTTGCTGTACTGTGGAGAAGCGGACAGTAATTTATTCGTTAATTGGACTTCACTAATTAATTGGAATTTATTATCTAACTCAAGAATTACTGTCCTAATCACTGAAGTGTCGATGAGGCACTTGTAGGCACCCACGAGGGGCATCGAACTGCGGTATTTTTAGCGACGAACTAATTGTGTACTCATTTATTCTGACTGATTAAGAAAACCCGCAAAATATGAAAAATACCACGTGAGGGTGCTTCCGAGCGCCTCATAAAGAAGCGTCCCCAAAGAAGCTGATTGAAAGCAACTGCTTCGCCTGTCACCCGCCCGAAGAGACAGCGCATCACCTTGATAATGGCATGCATGGAAGGAGCAGCAACAGCAAGATTCGCGGGGCGCGTGTGCAGATAAGGCACAAACTCGGTCGCGATTTCTTCCTTCTTCCTTTCGTTTATTTCGTTCTGGCTAACTCAAAGGCAGCCTGTTTGAGGGAATTGCTTTACGATGAGCACGACGGTGCCGTCACGTGGTATTTTTCATATTTCGCGGGTTTTCTTTATCAGTCAGAATAAATGAGTGTGCAATTAGTTCAACGCTGAAAATACCGCAGTTAGATGCCCCTCGTGGGTACCTACAAGTGCCTCATTGACACTTCAGTGATTAGGACACTAATTCTCGAGTCAGATAATTAATTACAATTAATTAGTCAAGTGTTATTAACGAATAAAATGCTGCCCGCTTTTTCACAGTACTGCAAACATTATGCACTAGGTTTTCTTCGAGTTACGCCATTACTCTTTTTTTTAATCTTTGTGCATGATAGCTCGGACACCCTGTATATGCCTAAATGACACTTTTTTGGGCATAATATAGGTGCCTAAAACGTTGATTTTTTGTGCTTAAAGTTCCGGTCTCTAGCGATGAATGATTAAACATGGCCCGGGCAGCCAATCCCGCGAAACTTCATGAAAAATCAACCCCACCGGACATTTTCGGCACCTAGTAGTGTTCGCCGACTATGTTTGAACTTGTAATGCTACAAGTTCAAACATGCATTGTGTTGGCTGAGCGAGGCTTCGTAATTTCTGGGAGCGTCGGATTGTGTACCAAGATGGAATTATTTGCCAACGGTTGTTCACTTTTTGGCATTGTGTAGCAATTGTTACCAGCTGAATATGATTTGTATGGCTTTCTGGTGGAACCAAATAAAAGTTCCTTCATTTTCGCCGGATTTCTTTCATGAAACAGCATTAGGTTATGCATTTATTTCTTGTATCGTTATATCAAAACCTTTTGCCCCAGCAAAAGGTTTTGTATTTTAAAAGGTACTTTGCATAAGAAATGTATGTAAAACATAAATGAATGCATTTGACCACCTCTCTATATAGCGTACATGTTTTGATAGCATAGCGCAGGCTCATAACAAATGTTAAAATTTTGGCTACAAAATTTTTGCCACCTAGTACCCTTTCAACCCTTTCAGTACCCTTTCAGCCCTTTCAGTCCAGCCCTTTAAATTTTGAAATTTAAGTTTAGGTAAGGCAGAGCTTATTTTACTCTTCGGCCTTGCATTAAAAGGTCTAACAACACACATGGGATATCAGCGCAACGCTTTACTGCAGCAAAAATGCAATGTGCAGTCGTGCTGATTCACCCAGACGCATTAATATTTAAATATACGCGTCTTTGGCATACGCCTATAAACACAAAGTATCTGCACATCTTTCGAAGTCAACGAAGCTCCCCACCCCAGTTTAGCGCCCTCCCCACTTGTGTGAGCTTTGTCCCCGTTATGGCAAAGAAAATATTGGGCTGAGAATTACCACGAAGAGCTTTGTACAGCGGTGGCCCCATATTGGACAGGGCACTCAGGGCCTAAGTCAGCAACCTTTGACGCTCATAAATGCCTTGCGGGCACTAGGCAACAGTTTGTCCAGTGAAACTCTACGGGTAATTTGCATATTGAACAGATTTTATTATTGCTTCACTAATACATTCAATGTGATTGCATTCGCTGATCAATTGGACAGAGCACTTTGGTCAACGCCAAGTTGTGTGGTGGCGTTCCGGAGTGTATTTTTACCTAAGGCAGAATAAAATATAAATTGTATTGGGTCCAACATCTTATGTTTTATTATATCCTAAATGCCGATAATTAGGCATGAAACGTCTTTAGTTATATTCATTATTCACCTATAAGGTACGGTAACAGCCAGTGCGACCTGCTAAAAACTCTGAGTGGTGAGATGGAAGCGGAAAACGCAACGTATTCGTTTAGTGTATAAACGCTTTCAATTGCAAGGGCTCGTTTCAAACGGGTGAGTGTTTTTAGCGGCGATTGTAACCGAATCGGTTATGGCGTGAACATACAAAGCTACGGTTATGGTGTTTTTTGTTGGTAGAGGGCCTGCTAGTTGTTAATTTTTCAATGCATGCATTCAAGTATTAAGAAGGAAGGCAGACAAATTTTCCAACAGCATATTCGTAACAAATACGCATGCGCAACCAGAATGAAGCATCATAAAGATACAATCAAGGTGTTATATGATTTGGTGCGTAGGAATTGATTGCAGCAATTTGATCTCTGACAACATATTATGCAAACATATGTGTTCGTTCCTTGTGGACATCACCTCTTTTGTAACGAAATTAAGTGGGAATGCATCGTGGCAGTACTTCATGCTTATACAAAGATATGTGTTCGGTTTCTGCAGCAATGATTGGGTATTGAGTTGAACTCTTCCGTGGCGATCTTGTTGGCTGAAATGTGTCAGAATTACTACTAAAACAAACTTACTACTAAAACCAAGCCCTCAAAGTACAGACAAAAATGTACAGGTTCACGTTTGCTATACAGCATATTTATTTCTTAAATGAAAAGAACCGGGGAGGAAAAACCGGGAAAATGATACCACCAAAGAAATAGGAAACAATATGAGACAAAAATACAAATGCAAAACATCGGCATCAAGGCCCACTCTTGGGGTCCATCATTTTAGACCCAAAAGGTTCCCGAAAAGGGACGAGTGGTTCCCCAAATTCGATAGAAGAAAATCCTAAATCTTGCGATAAATCAAAGCACAATCTTGCGCTTCGCAATGAGACCACAGCTTTCGCTACGGATGGTTGACTTCACATCTTGGCCATTTAACCCTTGAGTGTTCCAAAGATCGGACACCGTGTGGTACTCTCCCACCTCCGAGGAACGCAGGCGCGGAAAGGAATCTACGTTGACTTGGTTGCTATAAGAGAATAAGTTACTAATCTGTAGGAGATTCAAATGTACGTATGTGAACGGAGCTGTCGCACTTGTTTTTTAGTGTGGCCACGACGCCTGCAGCACTCCGCTCGAACAACTAGTACAATTATACACTACTTCGGTATTTTTTTTATTATACTGCACCATTCAACTCACTGCGCGGACGCGCGCACACAGAAGAAAACCAGGGCATGCGCATATACCAATATTCGAAATGACAATAAATATTAATACCAACTACCCAAAACAAGTACCTCAGTACGCTTGTCTCATAGCGGAAGATCAGTGTAACACCACAGACCGGTGTAAAGAGCCCAGGTCTGCGTTATCACTGAACAGCCGCCGCTCCCTCTCAGCTCCTGTATCAAAAGATAGAGCTGTCATTTTAAACTATGTACACTGTCGCCCTTTCACGTCATGGTTTTCAGCGACTCGACTATATGAGCAGATACGTGTCATGTCGTTTGATATGCTCGGTCTAATATAGAAGGCTACATAGCGGGTGAAGAAGAGCTAGCTGGAATGCTAAGGCCCCGTCCAGGGCCTTCAATTCATTGCCAACCTTACGACGCTGCTAGCTTAGGTGCCACAGCTTTAAACAGATGTGGGTTGGTGCTCTCGATCCCCAGTGACCACACCGTTTAAAGACAAAGAGAGCTGCCTGAGTCAAGCAAGTACGTCATGTCTTCTTGCAGCTTACAAAAGCAAGGATAAGATGCTAGCAACGTTGGCGACGATTTCATCTTGTCGCAATGTGTTAATAGTGTCTTGCTTCACGTAACCGCTAGTTTAATGGTTTCGTATTGGTTAGTTGAACATGCCCTTGCGAGATGGAGGTCATGTAGCGCTGTTCCTTCCAGCTACAGCTGCTTTCAACAGTTGGATGGAGTGTTAAGGACAGCAGCAAAAAACGGAACACGACTCCTTCTTGCGAACTCGCTTTTAGCGAAACAGCACGTTTTCAACTAAACATGCCAACAGGGTTTGGGCGAGGAAATATGTTTTCTTCGTGATGAAGCGTTCACACAAATCCTGATTCCACAAGCACGGCGAACAAGAGGAAGGTGAAGTATAGGGCCAGAAGAACACCGCCGTAGACGCGCTTGCTGTTGAATCGCAAAACTGTCATGGTGCCCAGTGAAGACAAGAGGCTGGTGGCCAGGGCCGAGAACAGAACTGTGATAAGCTTGGTGTACTGGAGCTGGAGAAAAGAAATACAGGGGACGGGCTGTAGTAACGCAAAGGGCTACGGTTTGCGGTTGTTTATTAAAAAAAGCTGCACTGAAGCGACCTGTCATCATACGCTGGAAAACTCATTACACGTGGCAATAAAGAAATGGGGCTTTATGTAAGTTTCAGTTTCGAAATAAAAATGTGGACTACGCTATTTTTATAAATCTTCAAAAACATGACAACATCATGTGCTTTTAATATTAATAATCGTGCTAACGCTTCCTCTTGGGATTTTCATTAATGAATTTTCAGTTTTAAAGTTTTTCGAAGTAACATTGGGCCTTCAGTATTTTGCGTAGGTGAAGCAGCCAATAGTTCAGGCTACACGGAGTTCTTCAAGTTCCAAGAAACATCCCGTAGACTGATATTTAATATTTTTCTTCTTCGGATATAAGACTACGGTGGCACAAATATCACACCTGTGACTTTATACTTGGTAACATAATGTCCTTACCGGCAAGGGACCGCGGCGTGAAATAATTTTCCTAGTTATTTTGTTATTTTTCTAAATATATTGCTTGGCAATCGGCACTCAGTTTGAAATAGAGCAAATAACTTTTTGTACTCTGTTCTAAAAATATGAAGCTTCCCTGATCTTGTAAAATACAACTCTGATTAAATTGGACATTTGTTTGCAACAAATACGGTAAAACAACAGGTCAGAATAGCAGTCCCTTATTCAATTTATACTTGAAGATTCATGATTGGACTCAAAACTGAGGCTTCAGGTAATTTAGGCATTTAAACAAGGCATCCCGAAGGTGAATTTGTAAAGAGCCCTTCCCATAGAGAAGTTTTCTTGTTTGGTAATAGTTAGTGCACTTACCACAAGGACACCGTTTGTTCCCGCAAGCTGAATGATGGTCGGGATTCCAACGCCGAGAAGAAGGGCTGAGTTGACAGTCAAGGTTTCTTACTATCTGATGAAACATTTCTACGCTAACACAAACAGTACAGAAAAAATCATGGGGTTAGAAAATTTGTGCTGGAGGATTTCCTAACGAAGCAAAGGTAATATGAAAATAAGACGCGACTTTCCTTTTTTAACTCCAAAACAATTTTTTGGGAGCCAGAGACGATGGCTCCATTACTTAGGAAGCTCGAAATACAAAGAAAGATTTGAAATCTCCGGCTCAGCGCTCAACTTGATTCCGCACAAAAAAGTTCTGAAGACGTGCTTGGGGGCGAAAAGACGGGTTGTGGATGTGCTGGCTTAAATGTCTATGTACGAGGTCAAGAAGAAAACTGAAACCGGTCTATTTTCACTCAAGCTAGTCTAGCCAAGTAGAGCATTTCATCTATGCCGTGGCGTGTCCATGGACTCTACGAGTGCTTCAGACAATAAACATAAAACTCAGGCTTACATTACAGAACAGTTCGCTAAACTAACTAACTTTTAATGTTTTAGATAAATTCGCCAAACTGCTTAAGTTTTAATGTTTCATAAAAAAAAACGAGTTATTTGTGTTCTCTAAAATATCATTGTATACGGACACTGTCTCGTTGTTGCAAGAGTCGCACACAAATGGTGCCACGAGCTTATCCGATGGAGTCGTCGCACCCGCCAGTTTTTTTTTTTAATTTTGTGGACTACATGTACCTGGGATTGGGGGGGGGCGCCATATTTGAGGGCTTCTGATTGATTTTGACCACCCGGGGATCTCAAACATGCGACATAATGTCCACACACGGGTGTTTTGCGGCCACCGCGACCCCACCCGAACCCGCGTCGTCGGGCTCAGCAGCACACCTCTTTAGCCACTGCGCCATCGTGGAGGGTACCCGCAAATGTTCGCTTTGTGCACCAATCTCTATTTGGTTTCCTTGTTATATAGAGCTATTTAAACTTCAAGCATGGGCATTGCAAATTCGAAGCACGCCATCCACGAAAACTTTTGATTCGGTTATGGATGGCGTCAGCCTATCTTTAAACCTTCACGCTGACATGGCAGGTGACACAATTTTTCTTCTTTTTGCACCGCAAAGGCAGTTAATCTCAAAAATCTAAAATTTTTTATTTTGCCAAAGTTGTCTTTTGACTAAAGCAAAGGTAAATGACTCCTCTTTAATGCCATTGAGGGTGGGAGGATAAATAAAAGTGCACATTTTGCGTCGATGGGTGCCCGTGATTATATTACCGGCATTAAAGGCAAAAGTGTCGTTGATAGGGTGCTCCCTTATTCTTAATGTGGCCGTTGAACAACAGTAACGATCTTACGCGACGACAAATGTGATGGATGCAAAAGCTGCTTACACCACCTTGTGCACAAAAGGATACTCAGACAGGGCGTTCCAAAACACGCTGAAATGGCCATCTTCGGGTAGCCCTTTCTCGCAATGTTTACATTGGCCAGGAAATCTGGAAGATGGTGGGAAGAGTAGGTTAGGGTAATGTTCCCCGGACGCTTTTACGGAGTATTTACACACTAGTCCACACGTGACACGTTAGAAATGTCTTGTTCCCACAAATCAACGCAGTCGTCTTCTCTTGTTTCTAATGAGGACGACGCATTCGTCGATATTCATCCTGATAACATGTTTAAATAACACCATACCCTTTAATAAATCTTATCAATGCAATATTATTAAAAGGCAGACTTTGTATGGTATTTTGAAGGGCTTTTGGTATTGTACACTTTCAGGCCACTTATAAGAAATGTCCAGCTTGGAAAGAAGACAGCCGCGGCGAGCGGGACTAATAAGCAATCGGCATGTGCACAAAAAGAGGCAGTGACTTTACTATGCAATCAATGTACAGTTTACTGAAGAAAATACGCACCAAGAAGGCCGTTGCCCCATGCCAGTATGGTGAGTCCGAGTATGGCGTCACTGATGCGGAACACGATTCCGACGGCCTGTGATGTTAAAAAGGAACATAATTTCAGTTTGGTGCTTTTCATTAAATCAACTACATTACGTTCCTACAGCCTAATTGAACGTGCACGCACGCTTCGTCCGAATGCACGTGAACATCCAGCATCTGTTTGTGTGGTGAAAATATGGGGAATAACAAGGGTAAACACACGATTTGGATCGAAAAGTCGGTGTGCGCTGTGACACAGCATGACCAAAACTATCATGTAAGTTGCATTGTGTAAAGTGATGCACAGAACCCGTTGTTTTAAGTAAAATCCTATGCTAAGAATAAGCGTAAAAATTAAGACTACACGTACGAAGTTCTTATGAGACAGTGAATGCAAAAGCGTTAGGTAAAGAAACAAAGTGGTGGATTACGTGTCCACCTAGCATAACGAATTGGTGAGTTTGAGATATTTTCATTAGCGCATTTCTCCATAAACTGGGGTAGAAGGAAAAGTAAGATAGTATACGTCCACACAAATTTTCAAGCATTAAAATTAGGCGAGCTCACGTGCGTTCTCTATCTAAACTAACCGCTGGAGAATGTTCGCCAGTTTTACGCACTTGGGAAACTACAATTCTGTGCCCTTAAGCAGATGAAAAAGTTACTTATTACCTTACCAGCTATTGCAACATATCTATACAAATTCATAATAGATACCAATCAAATCCTTAAATAATTTCGTGCCTTGGTGAAGTGGCTTTATAACCAACAATGCCATTGCTAGGCTAAATGATAGCAACTACAGTGCTTTCATTTGCCCTTTTGTTCACCTGGAGCAAGACGACAATCTCCATGGAGATCACGTAGATCCAGGCGACACCGACAAAGAAACCGACGTAGCCGAATGCGAAGTGGTACTTGGGCGCTTTGTCGTTGGTAGACGTGAGTAGCACCACCTTGCCGACCAGAGCTCCCGCTGCGGCGACAATCGCCCACAGAGGAAGCACGCCACTTATCTGCACAGTGCCCACTGGGAGCGAATAAGACAAGCAAAGGCTGTGAGCGACAATGAAGTGACGAGAACTTTGCTAAAAGTTGCTCGAGACTCCCCTTGTAGTTTTAGCGCGACGTAGGAAAGTAAGACACTGTAAGAGGCAAGAAGGACTGATTTGCTGTGATCCCGTTTCTTTGGTCGAGCTTAACATACTGCTGAGGAATACAAACGAGCCTCAACCCACAGCCTACTCAATTGAGGGCCTCACCAATGGGCTCATGACTTGCATAAATTAAGGCAACCGAGGAATGGGAACACCTACAAAAGAGAGCTCATATCCATGGGACGTTGGAGGGTGTTTTATCGCATATTTCTTTTCATTATCGCATACTTCATTTTTACTGAAACATGATCACCGAGTATTACCTTGTGTTACCCTGCGGCGTTGAAGGTGTGAGGGAGAGGATGTAATGTGGCTAACATCTACATCTGATGGATGTAATGGATGATTTAATGGAGCTAACATCTCACTAACATCTCTATTGTAGTTCTTCATATTTATACTGACTGCTCATGTTTTACCAGTTTTTATGTACTTTTTGACAAGACACCCCACAGTGATAAAGTATGGGACCTCTTTCTGAATTCCTTACCAATTTATGTACTATATTATTCGAAAACTCTCAAATAAACTTCAAATCTCAAGATGTACTGTGAGCTCTTTCAAGATAGTTCTGCAAAGACACACTCCCGGGCAATTTCTGCAGCTTTAGTTAAGAAATGTTCTCATGTCAAAGGCTTATTTTAAAGACAACCGTTTGTGGTGTGAGTTTGTGAGTTACATGCACTGAATTGTTAGTATTTAAACTTTCTCGCACTTAGGAACAAACTGTTTCAATGGAGTGTTGGTACACATCAAATGCGGCCTGAATAGTGCTGTTGTAGGGCGGTGAAGCGTTGCCCGAGCGTTTGTGCACATAGCTGAATTTTTCCTACGCAGTGATGGAAATATGTTTCCGATATCAATTGTAGATTCTAGCGTTAAGGCTTATCTCGCAAAAAAGGTATGTACTACCAATAATATTCCGCTTACGTCCAAAAACGAAGACAAGGAACACTGGTGCGGTGATGCAGTGAATCACATTGAGAGGGCGGCACCAGTTGTTGTTCCTCTTTGTCAGATCTACGACGGGCGTGGTGATCGCTAGAGTGAAGAAAACCGGTATCTGCAAAAACCGGGATCGAGTACACTCAACACATACAAAGTAGTTTATATATCAAATAAAATCGCCTGTGAAAGTAAACTCCATCGTAAAAACAGAGGCAGAAAAAATAACTGCCTTCAGCTATAAAACATGCAGAAGCACACGCTGAAACACCTATTTTATTCACATTTGATGAGATTTTAGTTGTTTTTTACGGGAATAGAATAACACAACCGTAGCTAAACCAATTTAATCGTGTCAATATTCAATCGCAATTTTGGGATGTGTGGCTTGCCAAATCACGAGTTATTATCGTACCTGAAGCGGCATCAATATTGGACCTTATACCGCTTTGGCAATCATCACGAAGCAATCCTGAGCAACGCTAACTAGCAGGATTTCGCCTGCTGGGTGTGAGAAACACTCGCAAAATGAGGACCCTAGACGCTCAAACTCTTGGTAATGCTTTTGTGATAATACTTGACCCTGTTTTGCATAAATATACAGATCAATGACTTCCCTACAAGATTACAGAATTTTGAGCGCTCGAATCATAATGTCGTTAGCTTTTCTTATCGTGCCAACAATAGGCTGGAACAGGTTTTTTGTTTGGCTTGCTCCATTATAACCTATATTGAGCTCACCGCACTTGTTTAACGCATTTTATTCTGCAAGAAAAATCATCACTATACCATGATCTGGCCCATACAACCATAATTTCGCAGCGTATCACCATTTTCTGAAGACGAAAAACTCTTGTACGTTTCTAAAGCCGATAATATTAGGTCGCAGCCATTACGAGACTAAACGATAACCTCGCATTTTCTTTCTCATGCTCAGGTATGGTGAAGTTGTTGTTCACCCCAGAAAAAAGAAATCAATTTTCAGAAGTATGTTTGCCTGAATATAACGCTGTTTACACCAGTAGAAGAGTCATATTGAGCGGTAACAACACGAACATGATCCGTTATAAAATATTGCCCGTGCACAAGAGCGTTTTCTTTTTCACGGTGCTGCGAAAGCCACGCTGTTTGGTTATTTGTCGTTTTTAACGCGCACTTATCGAACAAGATTTTTTTACTGAGGTATTGATAAGTACGTACCTTAAAAATGCTGACGAGGTACATCATAAATGGTTCCTTGTCTTTCTCGTCGAGGTTTACGGACAGCAGTTTGTTGATCACGTCAAGAACAAGATGCGTTCCGTTCTCTTCTTTGGCTTCTGGTGGGGAAGGAGCCTTCTCTGGGTTCGACGTTCGTCTTGGTTTCTCGATCGTTATTTCGAGGGTATCAACTGCAAAAAAGAAGGGCTTTGAGCTTGTGGAAGCCAAAGTTGGGCTCCTATATAAAAACCCTGCGGAAATGTGTAGTACACCTACAGTGTTCTCGTTGCCCTAAGTATAATTCTATGGTTAATATCACTGGCTTAAGGAAGAATCCCGTGCTTTTTCCCTGAATATTTGACAAATAGGGCAACCGTAACAACCAAACGGAACTCGTCCAAATTGGCTCACCGTCGACTTCCTCCTCAAGACTGTCTGCACCGAGATTAATGTAGTAGACGCCCTCATCGGGATCTGGTTGTGTGTTGTTCTTCACAGGTGCCTCCACATCGCTTGGCGGCTCGGTGTTCAAATACCTAAAGGCTGTGGGGACACAAAATATTTCATCAACCAAAACTCTGAGGTGTACAAACAGCATGCCCAATTTCCAACTGCTGTTTATGGGCCTGTTTAGGAATTTTGACATCTATTTGCTTCGGCCATAGAGTCTGGTAGATACTTTCCAGTCAAGTCTTTCTCTTGCATTTGTAGGGACCATTGGCTTAGCTTGAACTCATAATTTTGAGTTGTGTTGGGTTACATTATTGAAACTAGTACAATTTATTTTTCAGTGGGATCTGCGAAAGATTCTATTCTTTCTTTTTCATGAGAGGCAGATAAAACTACGAATTTTTCAAGCACAAAACTTGGTTGAGGATAAACGAGTCGGAAAAGTGCCAAGTAAATCTTTAGCGACCTCAATAATAGCACAGCGATTGTGCAAACTTACCGATGGGAACGACGTAGCTGCGCTCCGGATCATCAAAGTTTGCACGCCTTCCTTTGAACGTAAATTCCGTCGCAACAACATCTGTTTCTGTAATCGAACGGGGGAGGAGGGCAGAGACGTGCCGGTAAGATATGCGGCTCAGGAATTGGCGTCAGCCACATAAAAACGACACAAGTGAAGAGAACAGGTACCCTCGACGCATACCAGATGATCCACCATAAAAGGACTTGAGAAGACCGCCACAAGAACACACCCAACGCACTCGCAATCTACGTTCGCGTTCGCGTACTCCCTACAGGCGACCCGGGGAAGCAGCAGCTCGTGCGTTCGGCGTGTCCTTGCGCCGGTCTTCTCGGCGTCCCTTTATGCTGAACGCAAAATACCTGCTCGCGTTACCGGTTCATTCCCATTTGTTGCGATGTACCTGTTCTTTGGACCAAGAATTGCGGTACCGGTACCTGATGGTTTGTTCTTTTTTGTTCGGACTTGGCCGTGTGGTACGTACTCATTCGTGTCTTAAGCGTAAGGTTGGCAATTGCCAGCGTGTGTTTTTGGCGTTTTAGCGTTCTTGGGCGGGACACCACTCAGTGGGCGGTGAGGCGCCATCTTAGCGCTGGTGCCTGGAAGACAAAGACCCAAAAGTTAAGGCATCTGTCCTGCGCTCGAGCACTCGGGGTTTTTCCGTCTGCAAAAAGAGCATCGATATTGACAGCCACATTACACTGCCACTTGCCCTTCAGTGGATTTACCTTCAACAGCAGAAATTTTGTGCGGACTTTTTTTTTATCCGTGACGTTTGTCGTTTCTTGAAGAAGAAGATTAAACCTTTAATTTGATATCGAATAATAATCTTAGGGCTGCATGTAACTTTCTCAAATGCTCAAAGTACCGTAAAAACTACTGCATGCCTTCAAACAATATTTTCTTTTTTTCGCAATGAATATTAGGGCCTTAATAATTGCACGAAAATAAGAAGAGCAGTAAAATATTCATATAAGTGCCACAACCAAATGATTTCTACCCTTAAACTTGAAGATTACTAAACGCGGGTCGCCTAAACTCAGTACTCGAACGCAGGATATGCAAGCAAGAAGCCATAGCATGCAAGTTCCCGACACCAAGAAAATAACGATGACAGCGGAGAAAGCAAAACGGGATGGCAACTTCAAAAATTCAGCAGGTCTTTTGTGCGCATATATACGCACATCACAACCCAATTGATAATACACAAAGTGGACGAAGACAAAAGAACACAAACGAACAGAACAACAGCATAGACACACGTCCACAAGCAAGGCATTACCGAGCTAACAAAGAATGTTCCCCGTGCAAAACCTTCACTTAGCCCAGAGAAACTAGTTTGCAAAAAAGTAACATTTTCCTAGTTTGTATTTATCATGCTCACCAATCCCTAGTTGTAGCAGAAACAGTGCGCGATAGCAAGCAAAACAAAACTCAGAGAGCTTACAACTCTCGAGGTGTCTCTGGAAGAAGGGAAGGAACAGTATGCGTCACGCTGTTGCGTGCGGTGAGTAAAAGAAAGAGGGAAGGGGATAACAGTAGCGCCTTACGGTTGCCGACGTGCGTGAGAAAACAGAAACACCAACTCCGACTTTTAGCAGCCACGCCCCTAGAGAAACAGGGTGCGCTCTTTCCGGCAGCACACAGCGGCGCACCTTTCTCCTCCATAGGCCAGAGAAGAGAGAAGCAACCGTTTGTCGCAAGCGGTCTGCTAGAAGTTCGAGAGACGAGCCACTGCCTCCGCACGCACGAGCCGGCTGCCCCCAGCAGTGCACGCACGGCAACTGGTGGACGGGTGTGGTGGTGTCGTAGCGCCGCATGGCGCCCTGGTTTGGCAGGTTGCACTGCAAACCACGGGCGCCAGAACCGTTGGTCTTGTGGCGAAGCACCTACCGTTCTTGGCAGGCTTTTCGTCCTCGCACGCTTTTTCCTGGTCGCGCTGTTTGCGATCCTGGTCTTTGGCCAGGTACCTCTGGTAAACTATACCGCTCACGATGACCACAGTAATGTACGCGCAGTACAGGCAAATGAAACCTGCGAGCAGGAAGGAGGCAAGGAGGAGGAAAAAAACGGATGATGTTTTGTAACTACCGTTGCCAAAGTATCGATTGGCATTTACACAGCCCCAGCGCCAAAGCATCTGTCGGTATATACACATCTAGTACGCACCCTGCTTACGCATGTTTGCACAGATTTAAAAATACACTACTCATTAGCAATTTTAGCCCCGATGCTTTTCCAGGAGCTTTAAGATACAACTTCACAACATTTTTTTGGCCTCAGAGTGGATCTCCCATTAGAGGAAAAATGCTAGGAGGACTTGTTGAAAGTTCTTACGCCCCTTAAAGCATAACCGAAATCAGTTCAACGCTTTATTTCGAGGTAAGAGACTTTAAATTCCTGGAATCTAGAAAGCGGTTTGTTTCATGTTGTCAGCATTATAATTACCTGTTACTTGCATGTCTTACCTATAGCATGCATTATGTTGATCTGGCCGGCGTAGAACAGGTAGAAAGCCCAGGACGCGGCGGAAAAGTAGAAAACGCAGTCTCTGAAGAATGGTCGCGCCGCCATCTTGAATGGTCTCGTGAGAAACACCGAACCAGCCACGACTGTTGTGACGAATATTCCTCCGCCTGTTAAAAGCAATGAAATTCAATCACGCCAAATTTCCCAGAATAACCATTTTTTGTTGATTTGAAATGTTTTGACAACAAACTGAGCGTTATGAGGCATAATAAAATCCAAGGAAGGTCTAGCCATATCAATGCGTTCTAACAGCGTAGATTGGATTGACATTACGTGACGCAAACTTCACATATGTTTCCTTTCTCTTCGAGTAGTATGTGCTGTAAGTTTATTATCCCGAGACATTTCTGTCACCTCACTCTAAAGTAAAATTAGACGAGGTGTATATTGCTCAGAATTGATGTTTGTTTGGGTGTTTTTTCGATCAGCAATCAGAACTGTTTTGACTAACCTTATATCTCTAAATTGACGAATTACACAATAAGATGGAAGTATATTAAGCCTGATATGATTCGGCGAACACAACGTTGGAAAGAAAACTAGTCCCTCGTTCATTTGCTGATGTGGGAAGTGCAAAACTATTGGCATGAAAAGTTACTTAACAGAACAAAAGAGGAGAATAAAATTACGTAGCAGTGGTATTCATCATTAGTACCACTGGGATGAGTATTTTAAACGAAAGGGATCGTCAGTGAACCGATTAAGTCTAATCAAACAGTAAGAAGTGCAAACTACGTACCAATAAGACCTCCGATGACAAGTTCGTATGAGCCCTGTCTTATTCCAGCAATTGAAGAGAAGATGTCCGGGGCACCATTCCCGAAAGCCAGAAGTGTGACCCCATGTGTTTCAGTCAAGGGACAACGTAGCACAAAGCAACAACAAACGTTTTCATTTTTAGGCAGCTTTGATAGAAATATCGAATGTCAAAGAAACCCACTGAACATGGCAAGGCATAGCAACAGTTTTCCTGGATAAAATCAGTTGGCGTGAATAAAATGCAATGTTGTTATTACGAGTTGTTAACTTGAAGGACCACGATTAAAAAACTGTAATTCCCATGATGAATGTTGTGCTTTATTGAAATCGGAAATTAGTTTTAAGGGAAGCCAAAACGAGTGAAGTAGTAAAATGTATCGTTTTGGAGGCCAAAATTGACCTCGTAAAGATCTGAGATACACATATGTAGCGTAAATTTACACACAAAGGATACTGCCATGTTTTGGGACATGTGAAGGGTCTTTGAGATCACGAACAACGATGGCGTTAGGCTGAAAACAAAAAGAACGCATTGTGGCATTTGGCATTGTGGCATTTGAACGCATTTGCCACTTACGAGAATTCTCGTAGGAAGAAAGCATCGACGAAAAATACTCATTTGTATAAAATCACAGTGGACGTACGCGTATACAAGTATGCTGAGGAAACAATGACATTTAATTCTCTTCAACAGAAGCGGCTGGAACCTACATAACTAGTCCGAAGAAAGAAGCCACTATAGCTCGACACACTTGTTCATAATGTTAATCAAGTGCTTTGTGAATATGCGGGCTTGTAACTAGTTCTTTCCAATGCCTTGATGCACTAAATAATGTGCACTTTGCGGCAAAATAAGCCGGGGCACGCGATCGCGTGGCAAAATGCATTGCCCCGCCATCTGACGATGCGCTTCTGCTGTCGAAACATCGATGCGCGCGTGCGCATCCACCCACAACCACTACCCTGTCTTCTTTCCACTCAAGAAGCACAGCTGATCACACTCAGCGTTTGGCGCTAGGGTACAGTTTTTTTGCTCAACACTTCTCACTCGAACGCTCTTCGGTAGTGAATGGCGAGGGTTAATGCGTGGCTCGCTCTGCCCTGATCCGATCGATAACATAACTTGTTTTTCTGGGTGACGAATTTGTGGCTCGTATCTTGAATCGCGTGTTTGTATTTCTTGCCTAAAACATGCCGTTGGTTGTTAACTAAGAATATGCACGCCCTCGGCGTCCATCGCTGGAGCGTGTGCAAGTGTAAAGTGTTAAAAAAGTGACCCCCTATCGCCAAACGCTGAATGTGATCAGCTTTGCCACTTGAAGCGAAGAAAAAAACAAGGTATCGATCGTGGGTGAACGCGCACGCGCACATCGATGTTCTGACACCAGAAGTGCTTCGGCAGGTGGCGCGGCGATGCATTTTGCCACGCGCTCGCGTGCCCCGGCCTATTTTGCCACCGGGTGTGCCAATCAAAATATTACCGAAATCTAAAAAAGAAAAGAAACGTCTGAGCACTTGCAGAATAGGACCATTTGAAGCGTGCATGACCTGGTCAGGACATGACTGTATCCTGCCATTGTATCTCGCTGTATACAATGTAGTAGACTGCCGTTCTAAACCATAATGATTTTCATATAGTTGTCCAGCATCACGATTATGTTATAACGATAAATATAACAATGGTCCTGCTGCTTTTGCAGCTAGCTCTGACTCTTTTGATAGAAGACTTCGTTCGCAAAGCGCTATGGTTACAAATGACCGATTCTTTAAGCACTGCACTGTTTCCCGAATAAATTGGCGAATCTATGAAGCCGTTTCTTGCAGAAGGAAATACGTTTGGGCATGTTGGTTGATGGCCACACAGAAAACAAGCGCACTAATAAACAAAAGACGAAGCAAGGACAGGAGCGCTTGTAATGTCGTCGTCTCGTTTGTTGTTTATTACTTCGCTTGTTTTCTGTGTGGTCTTACTTGCAGCTGGTAATACTACTCGCACTAGCTGAAGGCTGGTGCAAACCCATCTGAAGGCTGTTATGCACAAGCAGAAAACTGGTTTCCTTGCACTTTGGAATAGAAGAAGTAACTTACAAGTCACCGGAAGTAACTCCAAGGGCCACAAAGAGTACTAGCAGCCAGCCCAGCTATCCAAGAAAGAGGAAGAGAGAAAAAAAACAGCACCCCAGGATTACATCAGGAGCGTGATTTGCAACAACGGCTATAAAATATTACTAATACTAACGACTGCGCTCCGGCCTTAATGTTACATTTTTTCTTTGGAGAAAGTTGCGCATTATATATTTCATTAGCCCAGAGGTTTAGACTAGTACACAGCGTTTTTAGTTGTCCTGCATTAGCAGTGTTCTCATTGCACCTGAAGAAGGCAGTACAGAAGGACAGTTGTTCTCAGGTGCCAAGGGCGCATGCTTATTTCTCTAGTCCTGTAAACTATTTTTTGTGTGAGGTAAAGATTTTTCGCGGAACGACTTTTAAGGTCTCTAAGTTTGACTTCCCATATGCTAAATTTTTACTCTCAAAAGTAAACGATGCAGCTTGCTGTGCTATCAGAACGAATTCGCAGATGCCTTCAGCACCATACGTTCGTAAAATTGTATCAGGATTCCAGGGAGAGGCAAGGATGAAAAGGGAAACTGGTGGGGGAAAAGGAGGCGTAGAACTAGCGGTAACGCGGAATCCGTTAACCCTAGAAGCTAGACCGTTGCTGTGTGGAAAATCCAGGAGGGGATATAGGGCGTATACATCTGGCCGCTTCAGTTGTAAGAAATCTCATATCTCAGCTTGAAAATGTCTTGCTCTCGGTTAAAACATCGGGGATATTCTGTTGTCTTCAACCACGATGCGCCCTGGCTAATAAAGTAGATGAAAATTTCTAGTTAAGTTTGAAGTAGCTCCCGAAAGATTCTAGAATACATTCACGGCCCTTTAATTCTACGAAGGATCGCCCATAGAAAATGCAAACTTCCGTTTGCTTCTGCTAGTAAGATATGAGGTGGAGTTATTGCACGATGTACTTGTGACCCGTCTGAAGCGCAATGCCTAGTGTGCCGTAGCACGGGCAAACTATTGCTCTTATCGGAGCTTAGTCATCACGGAATGTTGTTTGCGACCAGCTACTGTGACGTCCTTCGTATTACCCAAGAGATGTCTATAAAGTTAGCTAGCCTCTATAACCTGCGTTATGACGCATGGTAGCAAGGAAGTGCATTGTGCAAGGATGCGTAAATCTTCTCTACAAACATGATTGAGATTTTTTTATCTTCTGCGACGGCGGGCTTTTCTTTTTGGCCAGTTTGCTTAGGTCATAGAGAAACATACCTACACGTATAAAAGTAAGTCAAGCGTCGGTATATCACATGTCACTGCATAGATTGAGTTGAATATCATGTTTTGTTAGCTTGGCTATTTTGCAGAACAACTGCAGCGCATGAGAAAAGAAAAAAAGGGAGAAATTTTTCATTATTTTCCTTATTTGCTTGACACAATCTCGAACATATCGTTGCAGCTTTTATTTATGCTTCATGTGGACTTAGGCAAGTATCTTTTTTTCTTACGAGCTTTTTAGCAACAGCGACCAGCTTAACGAACTGCGAGGCAGACGTGGTGAGTTCGTACCTTGATGAGGGAGAAGGGCCGCTATGAGCTTTGTTTGACTGTGAAGGCTGGTGAACTCACCGTGAGTACGAGGGAGCCCGCGTAGTTTTCTGGGCCGAGGAGGCAATATATCACCTCCAGGTAGTTGACGAAGCCCATGTTGGGCACGCATGATGGTTCAGTACGTACGAAGCTGCACCTCTCAGTCAGGTTCCAGCTCGTCACGTCCCGACACTGCAAGAAAAGTGTTGCTTTGGTTATACGGGGCCATCAGACATTCCGCTTGGCTGTACAGCTTGTTGCAATATGGGCAGTGACACTTTTCAACGTAATTTAAAATTCGTCCGTTGGGCGTTAAAGACATGAAAAGAATTCTAAAAAAGCGTTGAAGCAGTTCTCTGAAATATCTGGTGCAACGCAATATCTAATGAATGCCAAAATTCATGCACCTTCGAAAGTCTGTTATTCTCTTTAAAGGTTTTCATGTGGTCTTTCACATGTGAGTCATATATGATGACTACTGCTACATATTTGTTCCATAGTTTATTACAACCGCGTCTCTGAAAATCACATGTCAATCACTAGGTTCACAAATATGCATTGGTGCTTACATAGTATAAGCCTCACAAATTTCGGTATTTGTTTCAATGCAAACCTAAAAAGCGTCGTCAGTAACTTAGCAGGGGTAAGACTTGGGCACGTTTGACGCAAAAAAATTGTTTCAAAGTATTTTTGGTGAACGTACATTTCTGAAATTTTGTGGAGAGTATACGAAAAAATTTTACCGCCAAGGCAAAATCCTCACAATAAGCGCCGAGGAATTCCCAGAGTAAATCTTGTTATCACCTTTTCAACAGGTAATAAAAAAAGTTCTTTCAGTGTGACTTCTATGCCCATATAAATACATTTTGGTCAAACCAAAAAAAAAATTGAAACGATTTAAAGTAAAGAATCGCAAGCTCTACAGTCGTACCCAAATTCCCGCAATTTTTGGCAAAAATTACAGTTGGCAAACAGGGCGACTGTTACGTAATATAAAAGGGTTAATCAAATTCATGCATAACAGAATAAATATATGTTAATTAACTAAATATGCAAACCCAAATAAAATGTGCGGTGTTACCACAGCAAAAAATATTGACGAGACGAATATTGTGCCATATGTCCACGTGCTCCATCAAAACAGTTTTTGATTCAGCAAAACGTACACTGAGATACGTAGCCATCCAGTTACGTGAAGATGCAAGCACACATTTTCGCAACAATATATGGTGACGTCTACATATTTCTTATTGTATGATATCGTTGCCAGTAGTGGTGTTATTTTTGTATGTCTTCATCACGATATTTCAAAACACTAAAGAGACGTGTGATGTGAGAAAGGGAAACGCCTCACCGTAGTGTCCAAATGGAAAGGCCTGTGAACACTAAACACCCGAAAGAAGTGAGTTTTTAATATTTTTAACTAGAAAGCTGCTGAATGAACCACCAAAACTAGGGCAAATATAATACTTTTGAGCGAGTGGCTAAACCGGATATTAATTATAAGAAAAATAAAAGAAATACAGAGAACCTTACATCTGTAGGCAATGCCCAGGAATGACAATTTTTCTTGGCATTTATATTTCAGATAAAAAAATTAGAAATAAAATACATTTTAATCCCAAACTCACCGAAACCGCCATAAACTCGACCGCAGCTGTGGACACCATTCCGGAGTATGGTAGACACTAACGCGAGGCCTCAAGCACGAGGTAGCTTCAGAGAACTGATCGGGGCGAAAAGGCACAATGTAAAAGTGGCTCCAAAGTCGTCCGCTCGGATGCATGGGCTGAAGGTGCGAACCTGTGCTAGGCGTGCGGAACCTGCGCGCGCTTAAGTAGCCGCACTCGTAAGTCACTGGCTGCATCGCCATTGGTCCAGACAAAGAGACCACGTGATCGCAGTGCACGTCCGCTTGCGTCGTGCGTGCCAATCACGGCGCATCAGCCGGTGCACTTCGGACCCGCGACGACACAAACAAATGCGGTGACGACGACGACGACGGTGCGAATGATGTGATGTCGTTTTTGTTTTTCCGGCGTGTCCTCTCCCGGACGCCCTTTACCTCATTGCTCTCTCAACCAGTGTCCTCGCAGTGCGGCCTCTCCTCCCCCTTTGTCCCCAGCCAACCATCCACTGTTCTGTCCCACAGCGCCGTCGTAAGCTGGACGTACAGGAGGGGCTGTAAAAAAACAACATCACCGTCTCGCCTCCGTCCTGCTCAGCTATGCATCGCGGTTCCTTATCGCGGTACTGGAAGGTGCGAACACGGTACTATTAAGAGGGAGGCTATGATGTCGTTAGATACGACCTCCTCGCGGTTAGATAGGCGGGCGACTCGGTTATGGCTGCATACCGCCTTGTCTCGACCACGTCCGCTGTTGCGTCGACGCCTTTGAGCTGGGAAGCGCAGCATTGTTGCACACGATAGCAAGAGCCGCACCCCACCTTACTTGAGTACCGTGAGGGGATGAAAAAACACGTTGCGTTATCTTCACGCGAGTGATACGACATTATGTGTCTTTGTTCTTCGGGGAGAAAAAAAAATGATGACGGCTGCGAATAGTGAGAAGGACGGTAGCTGGCGATGTCAAGGAAGACTGCCATTCCTTCACTCAGCGTTCGGCATGTTGGGCAGAGGATGGCCATCGGAGGGCTGCCCACATGAATACTTGCACTGTCATTCCATCAGGTGACGTTGCTTGTTACAGGAAGCGTAGGACTTGCTGCCGTAGTCAACAGGACTGATAAGCCGACGGAACGTTATTAATTGCCTCTTTTTAGTACAACGTGGTACGGAAGAAAATGTTTGACAGCGTCCCCACTGTGCCCGGAGTTTACCCGTTGCCAATATGTGCTCGGCTGACTTGAAAACTGGCAGCGGCAAATGGCGTTATATTTGTACTACCACGGTGTAGTTGCGAAATGAAAAAAAAAAAAAAAAACAGCCTGTCTGATTAATATAATTCTTTCTTCATCTTGCCTGACTCCTTCGGTCGTTTCTTTTTCATGCCACTTCATGGTTTTTGAATTTTCTAGCGAAACTAAGTCGCATTGTTTTGTGCAAAAGCATTTTTCTTCCTTGGCGCTTCGTATTTGCGATGGTCCTTACAAAATATGAATATGGTATGTGGAACTTCAGTGGATAAGCACGTTACCGTTGGTCTAGACCCGCAGTAGCTGCCCAGAAGTCCACACTAAATGCCACAATAATGCCGAGCTTCTCTGCAGCATTTAACAGATGACTGCGAAAGGGAAGCTATAGCGGGCGGTTTTAGATGAAAAGGGGTTGGACGACAGAGAGGCAGTTGACATGATTAAAACATGCAAAACAGAGCGCTCAAATGCGATGACAGGCTAAAGTGGTTACAATTTAGAGAATTGTGTATAAAATCCAGCAAAAGAAAAAAAAAGCAACAAACTCTGAAAAGTGAAATGAGAAAATGACGGCGGAAAAGCACCTTAATCTCAGGAAACGTTTATGCGACTTCGAACTGCATTCACAATATGCTTAAAAAACAAGATAAAAAAAGGTATATAGAAATGCACGACGAATTTTTAGCGGATAAAATGAAGTTCAAGTACAGCAGGGGCGTGATGTCGTAAGAAGATTAGGGCGCCGAGCAACGGGATTAATCAGATGATAAACCATTTGTATAGCGGAGACTATCTCGTCACTGAAAACATTACTTCCGACTGCCAAAAAAGCTCGAATGTGTTTTCCTATTTTACTACTTTAAAATACAGCCACTTCAATCAATGTCCAACGGCGATGGAGTAAGAACACTTGACTAAAACTCTGTTAAGGGAGAGAGCTGCTGTGCTCAGATGAATGTAAAGTGCAATGTAAAAAGTGGAGCAAAAGTATTTACTTTAAAGGAAAAGTGTAGTTTGCTGGAAGATGAAAAGCAGGGACACTTTTGATGTCGTTAGAGCTAGCTGACAGAAGATATTAGGCTTGACCATTTTGAGGTTACATTCAAATCTCTTTACAAGGGTTACACAATAGAGATATCTGTGATGAGTACAAAATGAGGATTTCACACGTCAGAGACATGCAAATAAAGAACATCAAAATGACTTTGTTCTCGGCAAATTCTTGCAATGCCGCTCAGTTCCAGCAGCACTGCGGTGCGCATTTTTCAGCAGCCGACAACGGAAGCGAGCACCGGTGACAGTGGAAGGATGCAGCGACGAACCGTGACCACGCGTAACGTTATTCCGATCCAGGCGTGAACGCGCTGCCCGGAGAGACGGCAGCGTGCATGCTCGCGCGCTGCTGCTGCCTCTGCTCATTCATGCAACTGGCGGCCCCGATTCCAAGCTGCCGTGTCCCGGCGAAGGGTAAGTGATAAAGTGACGAGCGTTTATCCAGTCTCACAGCCACGGCACTGTTTGACGAAGGCAAACAAGGGCAGAGGGGCTCATGCGTCGAGAGGCAGCCGCAAAGTGGTTCCCGCACGGCACGTTCTCTGTGGAGACAGGGCTAACGCCACGAAGTCGATTCTCAATGCTAGAATGTTTACACTCACGACAATATTTTAGAGGAAGCAGGAATCACCTTCCTAATTGCACTGATTTCGCACATAAACAAAATAAAACCAGGAAATAAATTGTCAAGTGAACTTTAGTTTTGCAACGCCCTGCAACCTTCAGAGTCACTGATACCTTTTTGGCGGTAAACGTTTTTAAGACTCTCCTGGGGAACAACATCTGCAACTCACATTGATTTGTGTACTTATTTTTTCTGCCGGAACACAAGTTGGACATATCGGGTTCCGTACACCACGAGACTGCCTCAACTTCACAAAAGATCTGTAAATTATTATGCTTAGAAGTGCTGAGAGTTACATTGCATTTGCAACAGATCCTATCGTAGCAAATGTGAGATACTTGAATCAGCCTTCGTGGCATACTTGCAGTGAAAGGGCTTTTTGTTGAAACGTACTTGCACCCTATAGGAGGTGCAATCCACATGAGGAGCAGACAGCAGGGATTCCTAGGGAAGTTGTTACTGTTAGTATTTTTGGGCACTTTGTTTTGTGGATAGGCGAACCTGCACAGAACAATAGTTTGTCTATACTGTACACACACGCTCACTAGTATGCACATTTTCAAGCAAGCTTCGTTGATTATTTAGGCCTCAGCAACAAACCCGCATTAGGCAGATAACTGCGTGATGCGATAAGACGGAAAGCCGGGTTTATGGCTCACATAGGACGGGGATAAAGAAGACTAGGCACGTGTACCCGTACTAGTCAGTCCTCTTTTCTCTGTGGCCCTGTTCTATGTGCAGAATTTGTCAGCCATGAATACACCTAAACTAAACTACACCGGCTTTCCATCGTATATCAATTTTTTTTAATTCTTCGAATGCTGCTTAGTTTCTTCAATTGATTAAATAATTGTGGGGTATAACGCGCCGACGCTTCACAGGCAATCAGAGAGAGTGAGAGAGAGAGAGAGTTAGAGAGAGAGAGAGAGAGAGAGAGAGAGAGAGAGAGAGAGAAGTAAATTTAATAAAGGAAAGGAGCCAAGTGGTCGGTTTCCTTCATCCAGGATCCCATTGGAGCTTCCATCCGTCTAAGCCAGGTGGCTCAGCCGAAGCTGATCTTCGACGCTCGAGCAGGCCAGGAGATCAGGCGCGCCATAGTGGAGGGCTCCGGTTTAATTTTGACCACCTGGGGATCTGTTTCTTTTGAACACCTCGGCGGATTAATTTCGACCACCTGGAGATCATTAACGTACGCCGAAATCCCGAACACACTGACACTTTTGTTTTTCTCCTCCATCAGAAAAGCGGCCACCGCGACCGAAAATCGAACCCGTGGCCTCTTGCTCAGCAGCACAACGCCGTAAGCGGGGGACACATGTCCGTCCCAGCAATTTGGTTTTTAACATGGCGAGTCAAAATAGCTAGCAGATTGGATGCGCGCGGGAGCGAACGGTGCGGCGTGTCATCCGGCAGTCAAACCGGTTCTCGGGGCGGAGACGCATGCGGGGACGCGTCCCTTTCCGCTCATGTGTTTGACCCTCTAGCCACTGAGTCACCGCGGCGGGTTTTCTTCAATTGCGCTGGTCGAGGTGTCTCCTTTTAAGTGCGACCATTTTACGTGTGAAAACCTTAAGGCACGAACCTCCTGATGCATAGAGGTTATCATTTTTAAGTGTGGGCTCATTACGTTGACATTAACAGTTGTGAGAACTAATGATTGCGATAGCAGGTGTCGAATTTATGCGCACCGGAAGCCCACTTAATGACCACTACAAAAATGTAGTACTTCATTAAATTGTTTGGAAAATAAGAAAAAAAAACAAGAAAGCTTAGAAGCATATCATTTACAGTATCCGTGGCAGCGTAGCAGAAGAGCACGGGACCTTTATTGGTGAACCTCTTAGTTTTCTTGGGAGGATTATCCTCACATTTGCTCGGTATGAGCTTCGCGTCAAGCTTCCCAGGTGTTCGCCAAGTTGTGGCGCTAGAATCCTAGATTTGAGCATATGCACGGTGCTACACCACTGTTCTCGCAAAAGCCATTGCGTCGTTAAGTTTAGTCCCGCCGTTCACTATTACAGACTGACCACTACCCTTCGCTAATTTCGCCTGGTATAGCGTGAGGGCCCGTGTCCGTTTAATTTTGAAAATCGTATATAACCCTGTCTGTTTTCGAATGACTCTTGTAATAAATGGGGATGTAGAAAATTTGATCCTACCTCACGTCTGATGGGAATCACGTATTCAGCCACTTATAATTTTTGATACCACATAACTAATTCAGGGTTATGTGTATTTCGACCAACCACAGGCCTACACGTTTTACAGGGTACTTTCTATAGTGTTGCTCCCAAGACTAACTCTGACGTGTAAAGAAATTGTACGGACTTGAAATGCAATACGTTCGCTTCGTACCCAACCGAATTTCACACCAACGTGTTGGCTAATGGATAGTGACAATAGCAGCAATGTTTCTCGAGAATACCGGTTTTACGTGCCAGAGTATTCTTTAGGTTGAAAGGCGCGCCGTACAGAAGTGTAACAGATTGATTTAGAAGGTCTGGGGAGTTTTAATGCGCCTTAAAATCAAGGCATATGGCACACGGATGTTGTCGTGTTCCCCCTCCATCAACAATTACACAATCTTCCGGAGGGGAACCCTGAGGTGATGCGAAGCATCGCAGAGTTCCAATCCAATCCAACCCAATCCAATCCAATCCAACCCAACCCAATCCAATCCAATCCAATCCAATCCAATCCAATCCAATCCAATCCAATCCAATCCAATTCAAGCCAATCCAATTCAAGCCAAGCCAAGCCAAGCCAAGCCAATCCAATCGAATCCAATCCAATGCCCCTCGCGAGAGATTGTTCGCTATCGGAGAGGAGAGGGGGTGAGAGGCGAGAGCGCAGCTGGCGCGGCGAGGAGAATGGGGGAGGGGTGGACGCCGACAACGCCGACAACAACGCGGGATGGATGCAGGAACAAGGCGAGTGAATGAGATGCGTCGCATCTAAAATTTCGCTGCGGCAAGCTTTGAACCCGCATTCCCATGCTCAGCAGCATAACGCTTTAGCCGCACAGGTACCGCAGCGGGGGGTGATGTTTAAAAAGTGCCTATCAGGTGCACTGGCCTGTTGAGCCAAGGCGTGGCGGGAGTCGAAAAATGAAGCTCTCCAAGCAGAAGCAGAGGGTTTATTTTCGTGGCACCCAGTGGTGTCTTCGTCGTTCGATTCCTCGAGGAGCCAGCCTCGAGCCGCGAGAGCGAGCTCTGAGCGCGAGCTATCCCTCACCATCTCCGTCGCATCTAGGTTTATTCTTCGTCCTCTTCATGCATCGGAGAAGCGTGGCGATGATAATTTTCAACACATTCCGGGCCACGAGAAAATGGCTAGGCACGAATTTCAAGAGGGTAAAGTCTTTGTATGGGTCTGGTTGTCACAAGCCCATCTTGCAGCTTGATCTTGCAAGAACGGATGGTACCATCGGTGCTTTTGTAGACCTCCTGAACTATGGCCAGTTTCCACATTTGGCGCGGTGTTTTTTCTTGGTACACTAACACCACGTCTCCTACTTTGACTTCAGTGGCCGCTTTCTTCGTTGTGAAGTGTGCAGACCGAAGCTGCAACAGGTATTCTTTCATCCACCTAGCCCAGAAGTGTTCGGTCAAACGTTCTCGATACCGATACCGCCGCACGGCATCAGTGCGCGAACAGGTGGTTGTATCGTTTCCCGAGTCACTCTTGGTAGGCACATGCGTAAGTCTGCGACCAATGAGGAGATCGGCAGGAGTGAGAGCACACGGCTCCCCTATGTCCGACTCCACGAAAGTAAGAGGCCTGGAGTTCACAACGGCTTCTACTTCGGTGAGGACAGTAGCCAGTTTTTCAAACCCAAGCTTGGCTCTCCCCAGTACCTTTCTGAGTGCTTGCTTAACCGTCCTAACCAGCCGCTCCCACCAACCACCCCACCACGGGGAATTAGGTACGATGAACTTCCACCTGATCCCAGCATTGCTTAAATGCTCAGCGACTTCTTGATCGGAGAGGAGTCGGCAGACTCGTTTTACGTCCACCGAGGCTTTCTTGAAAGTTCGGGCGTTGTCTGAGTTCACGACCCTGGGTAAACCCCTGCGGGCCACGAATCTCCGAAAGCCGAGCAAGAAGTCCTCTGTTGTGATCGAAGAGACTAACTCCAAGTGAAGCGCTCTTGATGTGGCGCACGTGAAGAGAGGGATGTTGCACTTGGAATCGCCGCTTGGCGATCGTACGTAGAGAGGCCCAGCGAAGTCCACTCCTACAACCTCAAACGCGTTTGTAGACGATAGGCGGTCATTCGAAAGGGGGGCAGTCGGAGCATCTCCGGGCCTGACTCGGAACCGCTTGCACAGATGGCAGCCGTTGACCACTCGCTTCACCAAGAATCTTGCTCGGCAAATCCAGTATTTCTCTCGTAGTTGTGCCATCGTGTCTCTCACGCCGCCGGGTAGAACTTGAGTGTGGGCTCTAGCTGCCAACAGAGACGAAAATGGGTGATTTGCAGGCAATATGATTGGGTTCTGCATTTTCACAGCTTTCAAATGGGCTAAGCGTCCCCCGATCCGAAGGATACCGCCCGCATCTAAGGAAGGGTTCAGCTCGCCTATGCTTGAAGCACCGGTAGCCCCTGCCCCCGAGACATAGTTGATTTCTGTCACGAAATTTCCGGATTGCATGTCCTTGTTCGAAACCTTGACGGTAGTTTTCCATGGTAGCTCCACTTGGTATCGTCCATTTCGGACGGAGCCGTTGTTCTCGAAGTGGTCTAACGCTGAGCTCTTTGAGGTACCACTGCTCGTCGGATCCAAGATCCCATTGCTTTCGGCTTCCCAAAACGATCGAAGGATATCGTCGCATTGGGTTACGCCGGCCTTCAGAACGCAAACCATCGTGCACGAAGTAGTTGCTGTCGCTGTCAACTTGGTGCTGCTGCCTTGAAACGTCCATCCAAGTTTAGTGTTTATAGCAATCATAGCCTGGTTTTCTTGGGACCTCACCAATTCGCCAGACATTATATTCCACATCTGGTCCGATCCAATGAGGATGCTTATGCCACCGCGAGTGATGACGTCAGGGTGAAGCAGCTCATCAGCAATGTCCTTTCCCGATGTTTTGCAAGCCCGAACGAAGGACGAATCCATCGTCGAGCCCTCGATGTCCTGGCAAATGTGGGGTATTTCTATGGCGCTGAGGACAACTTCGGTGTCGGAAAATTGGCTTTTCATTCGAAGCTCGACGATACGACGCCTCGCGGCCGGTTGACTTTTGGCGTTGGCGAACGTGTTCAGAGCAATATTGATGAATCCGACGCATTTCAACTTGAGGTGTTTGCAAAGTTCTTCGGTCACGAATGTCCGCTGGCTGCCACCGTCGAATATGCCTCGGACGTAGCGGCAGGCGTTGTCACTCACTGCCCAGGCTCGAAAAGTTTGGAGGAGGACGCATCCACTTGTGTCAACTCCTGACTTCTTTCCGACTGATGCGCAGACCGTCGTGCGTGGGTTCGGACTTCCTTCAGAACGAGAATCCTGTGCGTTGTTCTTTCTCGGGCTACAGACGCTTGATGCATGTCTACCGGCGCACGCATTGCAGGTAATCTTGCGGCGACAGTCACGTGCTCGGTGTCCTTTCAGCGTGCAGCGAAAGCATCGCATCTCCTTCGACAAAATTTGCTTCTTCTTTTCCGAAGGTATGTCCGCAGGACAAGACTCCGTAATGTGACCTTCTGACTTGCAGAATGCACACCCCTCACCGGACGTCGCTGAAGTGCTGGAGAGAACACACGACGTGGGCTTAGAGTCTCTAGGGCGGATGCTTTTCTCTGCCTCATATTCAGGCCTGGTGTCTCGTCCTCTCTGACCCCTGAAATCACTCTTTTCAAGGTTCTCCAGCTCGGTGCTGAGGAACTTCAGAAGACGGTCTAGGTCTGTCGGCAAATCCTCAGGTGCATCCGCTTGCGGTGTAGGTGTCTCAGCAGTGCGCGTGCGGTGGTACTGGAGCACGATGTCGTGCGGAAGGGCTCGCAACAGGATGTCTGAGAGCATCGACGAAAAGGAGGACCGTTTCACGCCGACGGTTTCGAGGCCACGGATGTTGACCAAAA
This sequence comes from Haemaphysalis longicornis, assembly GCF_048455015.1. Classification (NCBI taxonomy): domain Eukaryota; kingdom Metazoa; phylum Arthropoda; class Arachnida; order Ixodida; family Ixodidae; genus Haemaphysalis; species Haemaphysalis longicornis. Next base: position 67,330,939 of record NW_027526422.1, read on the forward strand.
CCTGGTCGTTGAGCTTGCGGAGGCCACTTGTGTCACTTGAGGACCTGATCGGGTTGATCATTCGGAGCCTGGCGAAATACTCTTGCTCGAGTCGCGTGCGATCGCCGAAACGCTTCTTCAGCATTGCAAGAGCATCCTGATAGCAAGCCTCCGTCGTAGGTAGCCCTCCGATTGCCGAAGCAGCATCTCCTTTCAGAAAGAGTCGCAGGTAATGGAATTTCTCGCAAACTGAAAGGCCGCTGTTCTTGTTTATCATTTGGTCGAATTGCTCCCAAAATTCATTCCATCGGCACAGGTCCCCATAGAAAGGAGTGATGGTGAGTTTCGGTAAGCTTGGCTTGGTTCTCTCCGAAGTCGTAGCAGCGACTGGGGGCGTGACGTTCGCTACGGGTCCTGTCATAGGTGCAGCTGCCTGGGAAAGGCGGTTGCTCTTGCTTTTTAGCTCAGCGAGGACGCGTGTCGCGTTATCTTGATACTCGATCACGCTCGCATATTCGGCCTCAAATGCCCCCTGATCCTGAATATGAGCTTCGAGCTCTTCGTTGATCTTATTTAGCTCGTCGTTATTAGCCTTGAGTCTCTCGTAAAGCGACGCTAGTTGGTCGGCCGTAGCGCAAGGATCGGCCATGGCGGCACTTGCCTCGTTGATGATCCTTGTGTTCTGCGCCCGCCTCGAAGTCCTCTTGCATTTGAGCTTCTCCATGGTGGCTCCGCTGCCTCGATGCTCTCGGCAGGTCCCGCTGTGGGTCCCGGGTTGTCGGCACCAAAAATGTTGAACCAAGGCGTGGCGGGAGTCGAAAAATGAAGCTCTCCAAGCAGAAGCAGAGGGTTTATTTTCGTGGCACCCAGTGGTGTCTTCGTCGTTCGATTCCTCGAGGAGCCAGCCTCGAGCCGCGAGAGCGAGCTCTGAGCGCGAGCTATCCCTCACCATCTCCGTCGCATCTAGGTTTATTCTTCGTCCTCTTCATGCATCGGAGAAGCGTGGCGATGATAATTTTCAACAGGCCTTTGCACATTCCGTTTCGGAATCGGGATCTGAACGACGATTTCAGGAGGGTCGTATTGTTAAGGGCTAGAAGTCAAAGTTCGCTATAGTAGGTTGGTCCAATTGCGGTTTGAAATTTATTGGAGTTCATGACGCTTAAAGCAGCCTGAACACATGTTCCATGGTGTACAGAGCTCCAAGATAATTGGGCAAAGCACACTGGGTCCATCGACATTGTGTACATTTGTCGAGAGTTATTTGTGCTTGTGCTATTTGTGTTTAATGGCTAATGCTATATTTTTAAATGGCGAGCTTCCGCTTTGACACAAAACATTTTAGAACACCAAGCGCTAATCTTTAGTGGCATTACGCTAGCGCAGACGAGGTAGAAGCTGTAACGGTACGCAAACCTTAAACACAAACTTCAGGATGCGCAAGTGCGTTGTCTGCACTCACTATAGCTGAAATATTTGTTTTGAGGATCGCGGCTGTGTTAGTACGCAACCCGTCGACAAACGGCACAGCCTGTTTACCGAGTGCTGCGTAGCCAAGCGCTCGTCGGCATCGCGGTTACGAGCAGTTCGGCCTCTTGCCCATATTATCCGGACATATATGCGAGTACAAGGTGATAACGCATGGTCTGGCTTACTTAAGAGCGTTATCTAGAGCAAACGTCGGGGGTGGAGTTTTGCATTATCCTCACAACCCAGTGAATCAGCAACAACATCTTTTGCCTTAGGTGTGCAGCAAGATGAGGCCACGCCACATGAAACCGCTTTCAGCTGGTTTTCGGTCACTTTCCCGTATTGTCTGAAGGGACGCTTCGATGTCAAACGGAGCTTGTGTGGGTTTTTGTTGTCGTCATCGCTCAGTACTGCGATTATCAGTAAAAAGCAGGAAGAATGGCATAGAGGAGTGAATTCTTGCTCTACTGCCTTTTTGTGTTTATACCACGTCGACACACGTATTAATTTCACGGTAGCACTTGTTAAGAACGTTAGCACAAGGCGTTAGAAGGTAACTGGATTTGTAAAACAATACGAATTTGCTCTATCCAGTCTAAAATCACAACAAGAATACCGCAAGAACCTAACAAGAATTTCTTTCGTACGACAAAAAACATTGTTGTGACAACAGAAGTCCTGTTGTTACGACAAAGCCATCTGTTGCCACGACACACATTTTTGTCGTAACGACAAAATCCACCTTCTCAATGAAGCATTCCTGTAGTCACAACACAACTGCCATTTACGCTACTCTTCAGAATGGGAAATAACATTCAAACCATGTGCAACTACTGATGGAACCTCAGAATCACGACAAGACAAGAATTCGGTACGACGGGACATCGAGATCAGGACAGGAATACGACACACGAGGGAGCACCAGAATCACGACAAGACAAGAATACGACAAAACGACAGTACGACATGCCAAAAAACGACAAACTATAGAAATTTTTCCTGTCGTCTTTTTCGACGGGGTATAGTTTACGACTGTTATAGGACTATGCACCCAATACATTGGATGGAAGTACAGATGGTGTGCGATGCGCTCATACGAAGTAAAGGTTATTTGTGCTAAGCCTGTAGGGTGAGGCGGAAGCGACCGGGCGACGCAGCAAGAATGTTTCCAATAGACGTGCAGTAAACGATGCCGAAAGAAAAAAAAAACAAGAAAATGATGCCATGTTGACAGATAGGGTAGGAGGTAAACGCCTGAAAAGCAAGAAGATACGAAACGAGGGAAAGTGGAACAGATGACTCCGCATGGGAGACAGGTAGCTTTCGCAGCGCTCATGCATAGCCTGTTTTTCCATCTGTTCAGGCATCGCCAAAAAACGGCCCCAAAGCTACAAGGGCCACCTGCAATGAAACCAATACCAATCAACCCCGACCATAAAACAACAAGAAATGCCGCTGTGTGACTAAACAAAAAAAAAATCGGCTCCAATCCACGCTGTGAATGTGGGTGGACTGCGAAGCTGTAAATGATCCACACTACAATTACCCATCCGGCGTCACTTGAATTCACACACGTGGCTTTACAAAGAGTGAAACCAAAGACTCTGCCAGCCGTTACCTGGGATTAAGCGGGGTGGCGTCCCGAACGCAGCAGCGTCTGCAGACAAAACGGAGAGGAGCGTGCTCGAAGGGTCAAGCGAAGGGCAGCACGCGCGGCTATGGCGTCATCTCTCTCACTGCCTCCCTCTCACTCTTGTTCCATGTGTCACCTCCAGAAAGCGCTCTTCTCTTCCCCAGACGCTGAATCCAAACCACCGTCTGTCTCCCCGTCTCCACGTGTGGGTGTAGCTAAGTCGGCAAGACGATGGGCTCTCGCTCCGCTTCTCCATTCGGACCCAGGTTCGATACCTTGCGGTGCCAGTAGTTTGTGTAGCCTGGATGTAGCCAGTAGCCAGTAGTAGCCTCGAATGTTTGTTTGTGTAGCCAGTAGTAGCCTGCGAGTTTCTGCTGACGCGGGGACGAAAATTTTCTTGGCTGGTTAGAGGTATACTGCTTCGCAGTAAGGGGTTATGTACGCTCGTGTGAGTGATAACGAAACGTGTAGAGAAAGCTTCTGAACAAACGAGAGGTATTTGATAAGAAAGATAGCAAGCCGAGCATGCCCGGCACTTGTGAACGAAAAGATTAGGAGAAATAGGATGCCTGCAAAGAATGCGCAGGTTGCAGGGGCAATTGAAATTTGGCTGTGCGCACACCGAAGCAGAATAAACAGGTCAAGTTTGCATGCGGCGAGTGGCCTATAATGGGGCCAAGTTCTGTGTGTAAAGTTCATTCACATAAAACAGTTGTAGGTACACCCAACCTACGTGGGCGGCCTTGAACATACGCTATGCCCGTAACTCAGTAAAATGATGAGCTCGTTCCGGTTGAACCTTGAGCAGTCTATGTTGTAGGAAAGGCATTCTGTTATCATTAGAGTCGTGACAATGCCGGAAGATGTTGGAGAGCTTGGAAATGTGCGACATAGAGTTGACCGCACCTTGAAAGAACTGTCTGTAACATTTATAAGGACCCCAGCCTTCGTGCTTCTCTCAAAACCTTTGCCCTCCGTCATAAATCTGGAGCGCCAAGTTATGTTTATCGCTGACAATCTTGTCCTACTGTTTGCATACAGAACGAACGTTCAGCTAGCTGTAAGTAGTGTCGTCTTGGTTAAAAAGTAGCAAACTGTTACGTGCAAAGTGGAGCAGAGGTGGCATGTAGATAATGAAACTAGACGTTTTTTCCCCTGTCGGTTGTTGCAAGCCCTGTAGAGCACATGATCAACCTGCAGCGTGTTGCTGTAATTGTCTTACTAGACAAGCCCTTTCTTGCCTTCTGCGTCGGGCCCGACGCGCCAGACTGGAGATAAACTACTTGTTCAAGTATGCTGTCAACTTTTGGCTGGAAGGCTATCGAGGGACAAGCAGGTATTAGGGGCGAAGGGCCTAAGACGCTCGGACTGTCGGCTTCTCATGGCGTAATCGTATCATGTCGTCGTCGTATCATATATGTAGTCGCGGTGCTAAAACACCGGGTCACTCCTTTACCAACGCCTCGCACTGGAACGATCCGTGCTTCAAAGACACGAGACTTACAGCAAAGCTGTATACGTCAGCCTCCCAATGGTTTCGTCTCCGTGCGCAAAAACGCCGAGGCGCCAAGGATACACTTATATACTGCATGCTTCGACCCTCCCCAGGTTTCACGTTAGTGTAGATGGCCCGTGATTGTTGTCTTTTCGAAGCATCTCCTTGGGCCCGTGACGCCGTGTGGGCCTGTTTTTGGGTGCTTGATGGTGCTTGATACCGTGACAGCGGACGAGCTACGACGGCAAGACGGGCCCCTAAAGTGCTATGCACTTGAAAAATCCCGGGCCATTTCTACTAAAGTGAAACCTGGGAAGGGGCGAAGCATGCAGTGTATAAGTGTATTCAAATATTGTAAGTGTCGCTGTTTTTACAAGGCACGCGCTGTCTGTGCGGTGGAGAAGCGCCGGTGGGAATGGCAATGGCGCGCTTGCTGAGGCGGTGGCGCCCTCTCTTGCGGTGAACGGAATTTGAGCAATTTGCATGCCCCATCTGGCCAAGTTTGGCGTAGTGGCAGGGGTCAACGCGAGCGCAGTTGACCCACGTTTCGTTCTCGCGGCTCGTCCTCGGTGATCAATGAGGCCCCGGCACCAGGTGAGTATGCTTTCTCTTGCTTCGACCAACCACCCGAACCGATCAGGCCTAGCGTCGAGAGCCGGTAAGTACATGAGTGTGACGCAAATTATAACCCGTCGACAAACAGCTTCTGCTTGTGCTTGATGACGGCTGAAGCGTACAGGATGTTCAACTAATCAACATTCCTCATCATCAATTCATATCCCTTATCTATGCCCTGTGGTAAAATAAACGCTCTAAAAAAAGCTTCGACAAATCTTTAAATCATGTTAGTTTATTTTGAACCGCTTTTATTCATTATACACTTTTCTTTTAGTACGTGTTACGTAGTAGCGCGAGGCACTAGACAACGAGTATCCCGGTGTTTTACTACCGTGACTGCACGAGGCGACGACGATAGAAGACGCCGACGGCCCGAGCCCCTACGTGTGTCCCGGTGTTTTCATACCGTGACTACATGATACGACGACGATAGGAGTGGCCGACCGCCCGAGCCCCTAAGGAGCTTCACCCCTAAAATTGTCGTGTACAGCTACGAGCCCTAGTTTTGCCCTGCTTTGCGAGCTGCCCTTGACTCTAACAACGTTTTCTTTTTTTTACGATCGTGCCCACGATAAGGTTTTTTTTTGTGTTTCTTTTGTTCCAAAGCAGACATGTGGAGGTGTCACAACGCTTTCAAAAACAACGTACATTTGCGTGTCGTATTGGAGCCTATCTTATCAACATTTCCTTGACATCCCGACGAGCAAGGGCACCTCAGCGATCAGCTGTCTGGTTTGGTGGCTGTTGTTTCTTTTTTTTCGCATACTTCCTCTTTTTCTAAAGTTTGGCTCTGTGCCACGTACGTGGCATCGCTTAGACAGTTGCAGCTCTGTTAGATTAAGTTTTGCCCAATACAATTGCGGTAGTTTTTTTAGAGTAATATTTATATAGATTGTTCAGATGATGTACTTTTTCTTCAAACTTTCTTGAGATATTTACATGAGTAAGCGTAAACGTGCAATAGGTGGAATTAAAAAAGCTTACCAAACAAAATATGAATATTGTTTCGGCTCTGTGCACTCCAAAAAAACTATCATCATTTTCTGAAAGAGCGGAAGCTTGGGCCAGTTTGTAATAAGTTATGGATTTAGAAAGCGCGAACTAACGACGGGTACAAAAGAAACAAACGAAGACGATTCGTGTCGTTATTATTTTCTTTACTTATCCCGTTAGTTCGCACTTTCCACTATATTATTTATATTGGAAGCGTTGCTTATGCAAGCATAGACTCCATTTTACTGAGCCATCGGAACCCTATTTCAACGTGGCGTGCTTGGCGCCGCTCATTTGACAGATTCTGAAAAAGCAATGCTTTTTGATCCAAATTTTGTTCTGCGCATGAATATTGTTCCGTCTTTTTTTTCCTATTTTCTGTTCTTTTTTTAATTCTGTTCGACCAATTGTCTCCATTTACGGTATTGTTTGATTACCGACGTTAATTCCGCCAATTCCGAATTTTTGTGGAAATGCAGGGCCTGGTCCTGGCTGTGGAGGTGCTCTGAAACGAAGGCTACACGTTCAAATATTGACACCTACGCACTACTTATGGATTGTGAGTGCAAAAGCATAACATCTACATGGACGCCTGGGACACCTTCTTTCGCCTCGCGTTGTCGAAGGGCTTTGCAGTCTTGCGCTAGAGACGCTATGTTTTGCAATCCGCCTCGACACTTCCGAATGGCTTCCGTCTATCTTCTGCGAATTTCGCCGCCGCTTCCTGATACCTCCATGCATTGGGAGGGTTGGGGACGATGGTCAATTTCGCAGCATCGGTTCTTCCTCCGTTCATCTGCGGTATTTTTGCGGGGGCGACCACCTATCGCTACTGCCAATCTTAATGCCGCTTTGTTAGAACTCCTCGTGAAGGGGCCGTTTTTATGTTACTGACACCGGTGCCGGATGCCTGCTTTGTTGATCAATGGCGCCGTGAATCGCCTGGTGATACACGTGGCTTGCGTGTAGTGACACCTTTCTGGTGCATCTGTCTGAGTTTTCTCACTGCCGCTCGAGCCTCGAGATAAGAGGTAAGAGTGGCCGTTAAACTCGTAGCATTCCACCGTGCACGCAGGGTGCTTACTCGGCAGCTACAGTGACGTCACTGCAAACTATCATGCCTCCACAGAAGTCATTTTTCTGTTCCGAGCGCCGGGCGCCAGTATTTTCCCTCAATGGGCCGTTCGTTCTTAATGTTGCAGTTGACATCTCCGCGCGTTTAGTTTAAGATGTGCGCACGCAAGCGATATCATTATCCTTTTAACAGTTGAGCCCAAGTTCGGTGTGGCAGGAAAACACCAACAAAATACGAACGCTCCAGTGCGGGTGCTCCGCTGCGACCGCCGAATGCTCCCGGCACGCGCAGTGACTGTAGAAAAGAAACAAAAAAATAAAGAATTTGCAAAACTCCGAGGAGCAAGGAAATGGTGAGCGCTCGTGAGCATGTGCCTCGCGGCGAACGCCGAGTAACCGGCTCGCGCAGTGGCTCTAGCAAAAAAAAGAAAAAAAAAGAAAAAGACCTCCAGCGCTGTCATCAAGGGTTACCGCTTATGTAAAAAAAAAGAAAACTCCAGCACGCATGATAACGTTGAAACGACACCCTGCTTGGGAGAGGTCACCGCGGCCGCCGCATTCTCTAGAGGTAATTATGGATAATTGGAGACATGGCTGCCAGTGTGACAGTCCTTCCCGCGACGACTTGCAGATCCCGCCACCGCTGCCTCGAGTCGATGAAGAAGTGCTGGTGGAAGTCTACAATGCTGAGGCTGACTTTTCAGCCGCGAAGAAGACGACGACCTTTTTCATGCATATGATGACGATTACTATCACCAAGGGTGTTGAAGTTGATCAACACCCTTTTTTCACACAAAAAGGGTGTATAGCTAGGAAAAGGGTGTCGAGATTCAAGAAAAAGGGTGTAAAGGCCTCCCAACACCCTTTTTCCACTTATGCTACTCCCTTTTTGGCTAAAAAGGTGTAAAAAAGTTTAGTGTGAGCGGCTATCGGTTGCTGGCTTCAGGCTCCTAAGCGTAACGTTAGGCATAACGTCTGCCGCATACCCGTCGGTGTTGTTTCCTTTGCGTATTTCCATTTCGCACCCATAATTCTTCTTCTGGATTTTTAGTTAGAGGAGTTAGTCATCAGGATGATCGGAGTGACGACGGGATATCCTTGTGTACGCACGCATGAACGGAATTTTTTTTCTTCGGCCAGATATGAATCATGTCTTGTCATGAAAATAACTTTGGGGGCTTATGGGTGTTCGACTGCATCGAAATAGTGAAGAAGGGCGAAGGAACGTGTGTCGTAACTAATCTGAAATTGCATAGCAGTAGTTTGTGCTGCGGTAGACGTATGACGTGTGTTAAATGGTGAATGTGAACGGGGCACAGTGTGCTGCTAGTTGTGCTTTCCACGTCAGTCGGGGGAGTAGCCTAAGAACGGTCATGATTCCGCTCCACGCGGTCACATATAGCTTGATTAGGGTGACGTATTTCCGAGCGCTCTTATCAAGCGGTACGCGTTGTATATCCGACCCCGACACAAATCGCGCAAGATTTCATTCGTCTGTCTGAATTTTCTGCAAGCTGAAACAAACGTCCAACACACCGGGATTGCGGCGCCAATGCAGACCCCATTCGCCGACGCCCATTTCGATCAGAAATTTTTGATAGGCTCACCAGTAATGCCACCAGCGTCGAAAAAATGATATTTTGAGTGACCTAGATCACACACACAAAAGAAGAAGGGGTTGATCATGACACGCTCGAGTATAACATTTTGAGCAGGATTTTTCATGCGGTTGGCCTCTGAAAGCTGCTGAGTGCAAGTCTGCACTATTCCGAAGCACGTCCTGTGTTTCTAGTCGTAACGGAAACGACGGGCCGCCCTCGTGCTTGAACTTCCTCATTATGGAGCTTTCCTCGTGTCGTTTGGCTGATGCAGGTATCGATAAGGCAGAGACAATGAGACGAAAGGTGGATCTTTTTGATGCCACAGCAAAACCCAGTCCTACAGACACAAGAAGTATGTTGATTGCTCTGGGGATCCCTGAAAGCTATGTTTGGTGTATGTTTCGTTTGTTTAGTTGCTGTCTTTACTGAAAGGTATCTTTGGGAAAATTCACATGATTGAGAGCTAAATAAAAGTATTTTGACGATGAAGCGCCCGCCTCAAAAGTAATCTTTCTGCAGGATTATCGGTTCGCGCTTCACAGATTTGTACAATGAAATGTCTGCACGGACGATCTCGTAAAGAGTGGAGGGTGAAAAGAATTTCTTTTTTAGGTTCTCTCGACATAGCAGCGTCAATAATCGTGCCTAGGAGTGTTGAATGGCCGGGTTTTTCTCGTGTTTGTCATTGTTTATAGGTGTTTAGGCAATTTAAACACAGGTAGCACCATATCGCCATGTTTGGCTAACGTGCAGCGGGTGGAAATGCCGTTTCTGCACCGTGGAAAGAACAATGTGCACTCGTTAAGGGAAACGCACCGGATTCACTGCACTAATACTGGGCGAAGACGAAATAAAAGATGTTGTTATCAGTATGAGCATCTTAGTATATAGCCCACCTTCCAGGCTTTTAGTACTCGTAAAATGGTATAGGGACGCTGCAGACTGGCTGCGCGGCAATACTTCAAATTTGAAACCAGCGCTACAAGACGCAGTGTTCGCAAGGAAATGGATGGATGGCAAAACGTTTATTGAGCTTAAAGGGAAGGGGTATAAGGGCGTGGTTAGCCTCCTAAGTCCAGGAGGCCTCTGGTCCGGGCTGCCTCCAGTGCGCGCCGCACCAGGGCGACCTGGCGCTCCGGTGCGGAGCTGGTCAGCTCGGACTCCCACTGCTCAGGGGAAGGGGAGGGGTGGGGATGTGGGTGTTGGGGGCAGGAGAAGACGAGGTGGTAGGTGTTGAGAGGGATGTGACAATGGGGGCAGTCGGGTTGAAAGAGAGAAGGGGAAATGTGGGATAGAATGATGTGGTTAAAGTATGTTTCGGTCTGTAGTCGGCGGAGGATGTAGGCCTGTTGGGCGGTGAGGGGAAGCGCCTACGAACCCTGTGATTTTCTTGTTTTTTTTTCTGGGCGACTGAAGCAAGCGGGCGAGATTTATAAGATAGTTCTGATAAAAATTCTGTTGCCAATGGAAAACGCAAAAAAATGGTAGTTTGCTGGTAATAGAAGATGGCCTGCAACCGCATGAAATAAAAAAAAAGAATTATGAAAGACAGTGTCCAAATGTTAATAAGCTCGCTTTCGTAAGACTTAGCTTTCCCACAAGACAAGAGCTGAGGTCTTGCCGAGAACAAATAAGCCAGTCAATTTCCAAAACAGACGCCCACCCTACTGCCGCGGTGGCAAGAAACGGCACGGAGAAATGCCAGATGTGGAGACGGTGGGTCGACTTTTTGTTTTGGGGGAAACAGGGACTGAAAGAACAAAAAGTTGGGACATCTACTTCAAGCGTGCAATGGGGTGTTGCCGCGCATGCTGGGAAACCCGTGGCGCAAGTTTGCGGAGCGAGCGCGCGGTATTTGTTTTCGTTGTTGATGCTGCCTTTGTCGAACAATACCAAAAATGCGAGCGCACTGCTAAAAGTGATACAAAAAGTCCTTTAGTTTGCATGGTTATCAATGTGCCTCTTCCAAGCGTCTACCTACACGCCCACTTGGCATTCAAACTCTACAGATTATTGCCTCGTGTCAACGCGGAAGCATGTTTTGCCGGGTGGTGCAACGCCAACAGTGTGTGCACAAAAATGCCTAGAAGAAAAACTAAAAAATATAACCAAACGAAACTTCACGTTTGCCAAATTTTAACAAAATCTGGCAACCACCACCCGCCCAAAGAAACAAAACGTAAAAATAAAAAAAAAAGTGGAAAAATCAGCTGACGACATCTGAAAGGTCTGTCTTTAGCCCAACGGCTTCACTCGCTGAACTTTAAAAAGTATCAAGACAACTGAAATATAAATAACTAAATCGCCAAGACGTATCTGGCCATTCATGTCATGCGATTATTTGAAATTAAACACCCGGAAAAGTATTCCAAACTGAAAAGTGAACTGATAAAATTATGAAGAACCAGATGATTATGATTACGAAAAGCGTTTTCTTTGAATAGGGGTGTTGACAAAAGCCATCACGTTTGTGTAATTTATTTATCTAAGCCATCACGCCTGTGTAAAGTTATCTACAACTCACATTCGAATTGAGCTGATGTACTGATGCTAACCATAGTTTTGAGGGCCCTAGATTGACCCCTTCCCTCCTTTCTTGTGCCCCAATAATCCAATCGTTTTCTGATAACTTGCACTGCAGTCAAGTTAACGCTCCCACCAGCGGTAAAATCCACTGCTTCAGGAAGTGCAGTTTGCTTCCAGGTCGGGCTATACAAACTCTTTGACATTTTTTTAGTAAGGACTCGATAGTCTCTATATCCTTTCCACAGCAGCATACACATACCTCATCCTGTAGAATGTGTTTGCACAAATAGTTGCTTCAAATACATAATCTTCTAAGGTCTATCTAATGCAGCACTGAAGAGGCGCTGTCGGGGTTAATGTGTTCATTTAATGTCACCAAGGACACGTAATGTTGGTGAAATGAAGCAATGCTTACGAATTTATAGACAATTCTTTATCTTTTGCGACATAGGAAGGTAGGTGTAACGTACTCACATATTGATCTTTTTTCTCGTCGAATGTTAAATTACATAAATGCATTGATCGGATTATTCGGTACCTATTAGCTACAATTCTACTACATCGACAATAGCCGTGTTTTCGTGTGGCTGTCTTCCGCAAATTTGCTTGCTCAAGAGGTTGTTCACAGGTATTTAAAAATGACTCTTTAAATAGAAAAGGCTGCATTTACGCATTCCATGCGAGGTTTATTCATTTGTACCGATTCGTACATTTTTTTTACGAAAGCGACGTCCTTGGGGAAAAATGACTTGAAATAATTACGAAGAAATGGATTAAAAAATAATGCGTTGATATACGCGGTCTTTACGGTTCCTTTAAATAACGATTCAGATAAATATAAGGCGGTAATTTACTCAGATGAACGGTACAACCCACCCAAACAGGGTTGAACTCAATACCACTCACAGCTAGTCTGCAGAATCGTACCATTCTCTTTACAACCACTCTTACATTTCATATTGCGGTTATAATATACACGCGGCAATAAAGTGTGATAAGTAGTTCTGTTTTATCAATTACTTTTGCCCCACTCCCTTCAAGTTTACGTTAGTCGCATATTCATTTTACCAAGTTTTTTCTGGTAGTTTCATATAAACGTTCCTTCACATCAAGCTTTCTGTTAAATATGTAGCTTAGGTTTCTACTGACATCTGTCTTGTTCACAACGTTTTACTGTATGTGTCATCTCTTTTACTGGTTTATCCAGAACAAGCGTGTTTGTGTTAAGCATTAATATAATCTTCTGAAATCTGTATCTACCTGTGTACCAGTACTGAAGCCGAATGGTTGATCTTGGGCCCACTAAATAAACCGTAAATATCGCTTGTATGGTTACTACCATCATAATACAATCATTACCGAAGAGAACAAAGACCACTCGACATACAGTGTCAGCTGGTTGCCAAAACATTATTTTTGCTTGTATAGCTGCAATCAATTTCCCGTTGCTTCCCCTCCCTTGCCGAGTAGCCAGAAAACAAGAAAGTTTAATTATAGACGCGCAGAAATATAAACATAAAAAATTCGGTTCATTACGCAATGACAGAAAACTCTACACGTCGCGAGAGCATAGCGAATAACACCCGATCCTACAGTCCCTTTAATTACCTCTCTGGTCCTTGCGCAGGAATTAATTTTCGCTCGCTTGTTTTCGTGGTCTGGGCGCTACAACGGCTCAAGGGGGGGACCCAATTCCAGCATCTTCCGTTTCAAGCGTGGGAGCGCTACTTCAAATGTCCACATCCCTTTCAAGGAGGAAACCGCTCACGAACCGCTACAAGATTAGTCGCTGCTGTGGTTTCCCACTAAGTTTGCCCTCCGAAGGTTGTCGTGGGTTTACTGGATACGTTCTAAACCTCGCGGGGCGGCCTCCTCCAACTCTCTGCTACGCTTTCGTCTACGTTATAACACACTATACCTAGTTAGTAAGACCTGCGCTGTCACTGGAAATAATCTGCGACCAAACTCCAATACAAATACTTTCAGAACCTCTTCGTCCGCGTGCACGTTCCCGGCAACCCGCTGATCATATCGTTATTCTTTTGCTGACGCGTTTCATTTCAGCCAACGAAACGGTCCCAGTCGTGTCCATAGAGCTTATTGCTGGCACAGCCGGCAGACATGGCTGCCTAGTTAACGACTATGTTACACTAGTTTTCAATCCCTTTTACACCATACAGCACAAACGGACAACCGGTATGTCCCCAGCGAAGGTGAAGCGTAGACATTGATTCGGTGTTCAAGACAGACAGGAAGGGCACTAAGTGGAAGCCTTGCGGCATACATCGGGGGTGTTGAGCCGGCCGTCAGAACTCGCAAGCTGCCGCCCATCGAGCTTGGCTGCTCGGCTAGAGTGTTTGGCGTAATCAATGCCATCGTGCCGAATTGCCGCTACACCCGTGCGCCACTGCGATCGATGCCAGCGCTGCGGCCAGCAGCTTTTCGCTGCCGCTACTATTAACGTGTTAACCGAATTGCACGCGCATTCAACCGCAACATTTGATGCGCGCGCAGACGAAAATGGTTCCAGCACGACGATCGCCGCGGCACCTCCCCGTGGCCTCTGCAAGCTGAAGGGATTTTGGTGTGCCTGGTGCACATATTAGAACTTTGTTTCCCCTGTCTGTCTCCTTTGGTTCGTTCATACTTCCGTTATTACGGCCTTCGGTTGGCTTTATTTACCTTGCCTTTTCCCCCAAATCGTCGGCGGTGCTCGACACTGGTGAAACTGGGTCAAGGATTTCGGGAAGGCGGATGATGGTAATCCGTGGTGATCGCAAAGTTTGGGTCATACTGCTGCTGCCTCGAAGGTCGCGCGTGGAAGTCCAATCGGTGCGCTGCTCCGTTTGGAACTTATTGTTTCCTTTTATAATTGCGTTACGCAGCCCTGACGGCGGATGAGGTTTCGGTCGATGTTTGGCATGTTTTTTCGCATATTCGCGCTCGCCATTAAATGTAGATGTTTAAGTGTCGTGCGTGAATATATTTTTTTTGGAGATGCTTTAGAGTTCTTGCTCATATTTTCTGCCCCGCTCTGGTCTTTAGACACACGCGCAAGAAAAAAAACTTTTATTTCGCGACAACCGCGTTAATTGGTAGTGAAGGCATCCAAAGTTTGAGATCAATTCTCAAGATTAATCGAGGCAGAGCTTCGAGTGGAGCGTTAAACGGGAGAGCAAGCATGTTCGGTTAAAGGTGCGAAGCAGTAGCAAGACGAAGAACGTACGCAGAAAAACGCTTATCTCCATAAAGTTGTTTGTATTGCGCCAGTTTTGCAGCTATTGGCACAATGTGCGAATTAGGCGGGGTTCAGCCTGTTGAGGCATCTGTCGTAATAACTTTAAAAAATGACGCCATTTCACGTCTCAGCCAACCGAACTGCGTGACACGCCGTTATTTTTACGTCCATAGATCACGATATGCCTTTTGTAGTCTGAACATATCCTTAGGTGACGATTATTTTTTTCTTTTTCAACTCCTCAGATCCATGAACCAGAAGAAAAGGCAAAAGAAGTAGGGTGTCTACTAACCATGTGTGCATAACCCGTTTTGTAGCTTTGGTTATTACAGGAAGACGGAAAATCGTATGCTCATTGTCATGCTTGCAACAATGTTAGCGCCATCCATGATCCGGAGCTTTTTGTTGGAAGCGCTTGCTGAAAACGATTCATGTTTTCCATGTGCTTACAAGGTGTGACCGTCTTTACCGGCCAGAAGATTTGCTTCAACACTCGCCGTGGTGGCTTAGTGGCTAAGGCGTTTTGCTACTGAGCCACTGGACGCGGGTTCGATTCCCGCCCGCGGCGGCCGCTTTTCTAATGGAGGCAGAAAGCGAAAACGCCCGTGTGTTCGAAATTTCGGCGTACGTTAGAGATCCCCAGGTGATCAAAATTAATCCGGAGCCCACCACTATGGCGCGCCTCATCGCCAGAGTAGTTTCGGCGCTTTAATCCTCATAATCAACCAATCAATCAATCAACTTATTCTACGGCAGCCACTTGTCAGTTCCGGAGAGAAAAGTCCGCATTAAACACACCAAATGAACTTCAGCGAAGTTGCTACCCGGTGGAAAAAAGAAAAGTTACAAATATTTACACTATCAGAAATGAAGAGCTGGATGCACAGTTACCGCCTTTTTTGTCCCCTTCTGGAAAATAACGCGCGAGAAACCAAATTCCCATATCTTTCGTTCGATATCTTACTGTCAGCGCCGTCACTTGACATGGTCGAGCAGCCTGCATAATCACAATTGTTTTATTTATTGCTTAGTTGTAACACCGAAAAGGTTACAGGTCATGTGAGAAATTAGCTGTAAATTAGTTGTCTCGGTCACCTTGATCGCCCAAGCCCATGCAAACTCTTAATCCAAGTTTACAATTTTATGAGTTTATAATTTTTCGTGGCTTGGATGAGCACTGAAAACTTGTCCATTACAGTTTATTTCTTTTATTTCTACTGATTTATTTCTTTTATCATTTCATAACGTCTGCTAAAGGGAAGCTCTAGGTGTGCCGGCTTTAACGTTACTTTCAACTTCTTTTTAACCCTGTGTCTTAGCGCTCTGAGTACCGCTCGCGA